>NW_027397191.1:671123-711846 GCF_003265705.2 Callorhinus ursinus | reverse complement strand
GGTCCCTGAGATGGCCTTAGGGACTGGACACTTGCTCTGGGGAGGGAGAGCCTTCTTTCCCCCAGGGTTCTTCCAGCTATTTGGAATTAAATGGACATGATAGGGAATAACAGGAGAAAAAACCCTGAAGGTTTATTACCTGCACATGGAGGCCCAATAATGAAATTGAGACCCAAAGAAATGATCAACGCAGGCAGTTTTTATACATTTATAGAGACAAGAAATGTGTGAGGAATTAACAGGATAAAGAAAACACGTGCTTGGAGCCTTAATTATGAAGAATTCTTTTTGTTTTTTTGCTTGTTTTTATTTATTTATATATGTTCAATTAGCTAACATATAGTACCTCAGTAGTTTTTGATGTAGTGTTCAACAATTCATTAGTTGTGTTTAACACCCAGTGCTTATCACATCACTAGGAATTCGGGCTGAGGTAATAGATTCGTAAAATGTAGCAAGGCTTATTTCTATAGCTTGCTCAACTTTACGGTCCCACCTGTGGTGATAAGGATGTCTTACTTCTTAGTCCTGATCAGGTGGCTTTAATACGGGAGATTTGTTTCCTGCTTTCAGGGGCACAGAGGACGGTGTGATGTTCTTGCACCTGCTGTTTCCCAAGTAGCTTCCATTCAAAATAATCACTATGCCATTGAAGTCCTTTTTGGGTGGACTGCCCTAGACCTCTACACTTGCTCTGTTTTAAAAAGTTAATTCCTTTTTTAATTTAAATTTTTGTTGTTTAACATACAGTGCAATATTGGTTTCTGTAGTAGAATTCAGTGATTCATCACTTACATAAAACACCTGGTACTCATTGCAAGAGGTGCCCTCCTTAATGCCCATCACCTATTTAGCCCATTCCCCACCCACCTCCCTTCGTCAACCCTCAGTTTGTTCTCTATTATTAAAAGTCACTTACCATAATACACTCTAGCTCCATCAACGTTGTGGCAAATGGCAAGATTTCATTTCTTTGATGGCTGAGGAATATTCCATTCTATATATATCCCACATCTTTTTTATCCATTCGTCAGCCAATGGACATTTGGGCTCTCTCCATAGTTTGACTATTGTTGATAATGCTGCTATAAATATCGGGGTGCATGTATCCCTTTGTATCTGTATTTTTGTATTCTTTGGGTAAATGCCTAGTAGTGCAATTGCTGGATTGTAGGGTAGTTCTATTTTTAACTTTTTGAGGAACCTCCATACTGTTCTCCAGAGTGGCTGCACTAGTTTGCATTTCCACCAACAGTGCAAGAAGGTTTGCCTTTCTCCGCATCCTTGCCAACACCTGTTGTTTCCTGAATTGTTGATTTTAGCCATTCTGACAGGTGTGAGGTGGTATCACACTGTGGTTTTGATTTGTATTTCCCTGATGATGAGTGATGTTGAGCATCTTTTCATGCATGTAAGCCATCGGGAATGTTCTTTGGAAAAGTGCCTGTTCATGTCTTCTGCCCATTTCTTAATTAGATTATTTGTTTTTTGGGTGTTGAGTTTGATGAGTTCTTTATAGATTTTGGATATTAACTCTTTATCAGAGATGTCATTTGCAAATATCTTCTCCCAACCCATAGGTTGCCTTTGAGTTTTGTTGATTGTTTCCTTTGCTGTACAGAAGCTTTTTATCTTGATGAAGTCCCAAAAGTTCATTTTTGCTGTTTCCCTTGCCTTTAGAGATGTGTCTTGCAAGAAGTCGCTGTGGCCGGTGTGAAAGATATTACTGCCTGTGTTCTCCAGGATTCTGATGGATTCCTATCTCACATTGAGGTCTTTTATCCATTTTGAGTTTCTCTTTGTATATGGTGTAAGAGAATGGTCCAGTTTCATTCTTCTGCATGTGGCTGTCCAATTTTCCCAGCACCATTTATTGAAGAGACTATCTTTTTTCCTTTGGATATTCTTTCCTGCTTTGTCAAAGATTAGTTGACCATGTAGTTGTGGGCCCATTTCTGGATTCTCTATTCTGTTCCAATGATCTATGTTTCTCTTTTTGTGCCAGTACCATACCGTCTTGATGATTACAGCTTTGTAATATAGGTCGAAATCCAGAATTGTGATGCCTCCAATTTTGTTTTTCTTTTTCAGAATTGCTTTGACTATTCCGGGTCTTATTTGATTCCTTACAAATTTTAGGACTGCTTGTTCTATCTCTGTGGAAAATGCTGGTGGTATATTGATAAGCATTGCATTAAATGTGTAGATTGCTTTGGGTAGTATAGACATTTTAACAATATTTGTTCTTCCAATCTGTATAGAAATGCAACTGATTTCTGTGCATTGATTTTATATCCTGCAACTTTGCTGAATTAATTATGAGTTCTATCCATTTTTTGGTTGGGTCTTTCAGTTTTTCTCCATAAAGTATCATGTTATCTACAAATAGTGAAAGTTGGACTTCTTCCTTGCCAATTTGGATGCATTTATTTCTTTTTGTTGTCTGATTGCTGAGGCTAAGACTTCCAGTACTATGTTAAATAGTAATGATGAGAGTGGACATCCTTGTCTTGTTCCTGACTATAGTTCCCTGGGAAAGGCTCTCAGCTTTTCCCCATTGAGAATGATATTTAAGTGGGTCTTTCATAAATGGCCTTCATGATTTTGAGGTATGTTCCATCTATCCCTATTTTGTTGAAGGTTTTTATCAAGAAAGTATGCTGTATTTTGTCAAATGCTTTTTCTGCATCTCTTGAGAGGATCATATTGTTCTTATCTTTTCTTTTATTAATGTGAACTATCATGTTGATTGATTTGCAAATGTTGCACAACCCCTGCAGCCCAGGAATAACTCCCACTTGATTGTGGTGAATAATTCTTTTAATGTACTGTTGAATTCACTTCACTGGTGTTTTATTAAGTATTTTGGCATCCATGTTCATCAGGCATATTGGCCTGTAATTCTCCTTTTTGTAGGGTCTTTGTCTGGTTTTGGAATCAAGGAAATGCTGGCCTTGTAGAATGAGATTGGAAGTTTTCCTTCTGTTTCTATTTTTTGCAACAGTTTGAGGAGAATAGGTATTAACCCTTCTTTAAATGCCTGATGGACTTCACCATGGAATCCATCCAGCCCTGGACTTTTGTTTGTTGGGAGATTTAAAAAAATTTTTTTTTCATTTATTTGTTTGAGAAGGAGAGAGAGCAAGGATGAGTGAGGGAGGGGAGGGGCAGAGATAGAAGGGCAAAGAGACTCCCCACTGAGTGGGGAGCCCAAGGTGAGGCTGGATCCCAGGACCCTGAGATTATGACCTGAGCCAAAGTCAGATGCTTAACTGACTGAGCCACCCAGGTGTCACTGTTGGGAGATTTTTGATTACTGCTTCAATTTCCTCGCTGCTTGTGGGTCTGTTCAAATTTTTTATTTCTTCCTGTTTCAGTTTTGGTAGTTTATATGTTTCTAGGAATTTGTCCATTTCTTCCAGGTTGCCCAGTTTGTTGGGATAGGATTTTTCATACTATTCTCATGTAATTGTTTATATTTCTTTGGTGTTGGCTGTCATATCTCCTCTTTCATTCATGATTTTATCTACTTGGGTCCTTCCTCTTTAATTTGGTAAGTCTGGCTAGGGGTATATCAATTTTATTATTTTTTTCAAAGAACCAGCTCCTTGACTGGTGGATGTTCAACTACCCCTGCAGCCCAGGAGTAAATCCCACTTGGTCGTGGGGAATAATCCTTTTAATGTACTGTTGCATCCTATTGGCTAGTATCTGGGTGAGAATTTTGGCATCAATGTTCATCAAGGATATTGGTCTGTATTCTCCTTTTTACTGGGGTGTGTTCTGGTTTTGGGATCAAGGTAATGCTGGTCTTGATCCCAAATTAAGGCTGGCCTAATTAATTTTATTAATTCTTTCAAAGAATCAGCTCTTTGGTTCTTTGAAGGAATTAATATGATTGATAAACCCCCAACCAGACTTATCAAAAAGAAAAGAGAAAGGACCCAAATAGATAAAATCATGAATGAAAGAATAGATATCATGACCAACACCAAAGAAATACAAACAATTTTCAGAACATATTATGAGCAACTGTATGCCAACAAATTAGGCAATTTGGAAGAAATGGTGCATTCCTAGAGATGTATAAGCCACCAAAACTGAACCAGGAAGAAATACAAAACTTGAACAGACCCATAACCAGCAAGGAAATTGAAGCAGTAATCAAAAATCTCTCAACAAACAAGAGTCCAGGGCCAGATGGCTTCCCAGGGGGATTCTACCAAACATTTAAAGAATTAATACCTATTCTTCTGAAGCTGTTTCAAAAAATCAAAATGGAAGGAAAACTTCCAAACTTATTTTGAGGCCAACATTACCTTGATCCCAAAACCAGACAAAAACCCCATCAAAAAGGAGAATTATAGACCAATATCCCTGATGAACATGGATGCAAAAATTCTCACCAAAATACTAGCCAATAGGATCCAACAGTACATAAAAAGGATTATTTACCATGACCAAGCCCATTTATTCCTTGGCTGCAAGGGTGGTTCAATATCTACAAATCAATCAATGTGATCACTATGCTAATAAAACAAGGGAAAAGAACTATATGATCCTCTCAATTGATGCAGAAAAAACATTTGACAAAGTACAGCATCTTTTCTTAATTGAAACTCTTTGCAGTGTAGGGAAAGAGGGAACATACCTCAATATCATAAAAGCCATCTATGAAAGGCCCACAGTGAATATCATTCTCAAGGGGGAAAATAGCTTTCCCCCTAAGATCAGGAACACGGCAAGGATGTCCACTATAATCACTGCTATCCAACATAGTACTAGAAGTCCTAGCCTCAGCAATCAGACAACAAAAAGAAATAAAAGGCATCTGAATTGGCAAAGAAGTCAAAATCTCACTCTGCAGATGACATGATACTCTATATGAAAAACCCAAAAGACTCCACCTCAAAATTGTTAGAACTCACAGGAATTAAGCAATTGACTATTGTGGCAGGATATAAAATCCATGCACAGAAATCAATTGCATTTCTATACACTAACAATGAGATTGAAGAAAGAGAAATTAAGGAATTGATTCCATTTATAATTGCACCCAAAACCATAAGATACCTAGGAATAAACCTAACCAAAGAGGCAAAAGATCTGTGCTCAGAAAACCATAGAACACTCATGAAAGAAATTGAGGAAGACACAAAGAAATGGAAAAACATTCCATGCTCAGGGATTGGAAGAACAAATATTGTGAAAATGTCTATGCTACCTAGAGCAATCTATACATTCAAAGCAATCCCTATCAAAATACCATCAACTGTTTCCCAGAGCTGGAACAAATAATCCTAAAATTTGTATGGAATCAGAAAAGGTCCCACATAGCCAAAGGAATGTTGAAAAAGAAAACCAAAACTGGGAGCATCACAATTCCGGACTTCAGGCTCTATTACAAAGCTGTAATCATCAAGACAGTATGGTACTGGCACAACAACAGACACACAGATCAATGGAACAGAATAGAGAACCCAGAAATGGGCCCTCAACTCTATGGTCAACTAATTTTCAACAAAGCAGGAAAGAATATCCAATGGAAAAAGGAA
The DNA here is from genome assembly GCF_003265705.2 of Callorhinus ursinus. Taxonomy (NCBI): domain Eukaryota; kingdom Metazoa; phylum Chordata; class Mammalia; order Carnivora; family Otariidae; genus Callorhinus; species Callorhinus ursinus. The sequence goes on along the minus strand of NW_027397191.1, from coordinate 706,291 downwards.
AAATGGTGTTGGGAAAACTGTACAACCATGTGGAAAAGAAAGAAACTGGACCATTTTCTTACAACATACACAAAAATAGACTTAAAATTGGTGAAAGACCTAAATGTGAGACAGGAATCCATTGAAATCCTAGAAGAGAACACAGACAGCAACCTCTGTGACCTCAACCGCAGCAACTTCTTGCTAGACACGTGTCCAAGGAAAGGGAAACAGAGGTAAAAATGAACTATTGGGACTTCACCAAGATAAAAAAACTTTTGCACAGCAAAGGAAGCAGTCAACAAAACAAAAAGACAACTGATAGAATGGGAGATGTTTGCAAATGACATATCAGATAAAGGGCTAGTATCCAAAATCTATAAAGAACTTATCAAACTTAACACCCCAAAAAACAAACAATGTAATCAAGAAATGGGCAGAAGACATGAACAGACATTTCTGCAAAGAAGACATACAAATGGTCAACAGACACATGAAAAAAATGCTCCATATCCCTTGGCATCAGGGAAGTACAAATCAAAATCACAAAGAGATACCACCTCACACCAGTAAGAATGGCTAAAATTAACAAGTTAGGAAACGACAGATGTTGGTGAGGATGTGGAGAAAGGGGAACCCTCCTACACTGTTGGTGAGAATGCAAGCTGGTGCAGCCACTCTGGAAAACAGTATGGAGGTTCCTCAAAAAGTTGAAAATAGAGCTACCCTACGACCCAGCAATTGCACTACTGGGTATTTACCCTAAAGGTACAAATGTAGTGATCCGAAGGGGCACATGCACCCCATTGTTTATAGCAGCAATGTCCACAATACCCAAACTATGGAAAGAACCCAGATGTCCATCAACAGATGAATGGATAAGAAGAGGTGGTGTATATATACAATGGGATATTATTCAGCCATCAAAAAAAAATGAAATCTTGCCATTTGCAATGATGTGGTTGGAACTAGAGGGTGTTATGCTAAGTGAACTAAGTCAATCAGAGAAAGGCAATTATATGATCTCACTCATATGTGGAATTTAAGAAACAAAACAGAGGATCATAGGGGAAGAGAGGAAAAATAAAACAAGATGAAATCAGAGAGGGAGACAAACCACAAGAGACTCTTAACTCTAGGAAACAAACCGAGGGTTGCTCGAAGGAAGGGAGGTAGGAGGATGGGGTAACTGGGTGATGGACATTAAGGAGGGCACATGATGTAATTAGCACTGGGTGTTATATAAAGACTGATGCATCACTGACCTCTACCTCTGAAACTAATATGTTAATTGAATTTAAATTTTAAAAAGTTCTAAAAAAAAAAAAAAAAGAACCAGCTCTTAGTGTCATTGATTCATTCTACTGTTTTCTTTCTGTTTCTACATCTTTTATTTCTGCTCTTATCTTTATTATTTGCCTTCTCCTGCTGGATTTAGGCTTTATTTGCCTAAAGCAAATTTTTCCAGCTCCTTTCTGTGTGAGTTTAGGTTGTGTATTTGAGACTTTTCATGTTTCTTGAGGAAGGCCTGTATTGCTATATACTTCCCTCTTAGGACTGCCTTTGAGGCATCCCAGAGGTTTTGAACCATCATGTTTTCATTTTCATTTGCTTCCATGTATTTTTAATTTCTTCTTTAATTCCCTCATTAATGCATTCATTTTGTAGTGGATATTCTTTAACTTCCATGTATTTGTGGCCTTTCCAAATTTTTTCTTGTGGTTGACTTCAAGTTCCATAGTGTTGTAGTCTGAAAACATGCATGGTATGATCTCAATCTTTTTGTACTTGTTGAGGGCTGATTTGTGACCCAGTATGTTATCTATTCTGGAGAATGTTCGCTGTGAACTCAAAAATAATGTGTATTCTACTGCTTTAGGATGAAATGTTCTGAACATATCTGTTAAGTCCATCTGGTCCAGTGTGTCATTCAAAGCCCTTGTTTCCTTGTTTATCTTCTGCTTAGACGATCTGTCCATTGCTGTAAGTGGGGTGTTAAAGCCTGCTACTATTGTTGTATTATTATCAATGAGCTTCTTTATGTTTATTATTAATTGATTTACATAATTTGGTGCTCCCAAGGTGGGAACATAAATATTTACAATTGTTAGATCTTCTTGATGGATAGGTACCTTAATTATGATATAATGCCCTTCTTAATCTCTTTTTTCTTAATTTTTAAATTTGTTTTGTAGTTTCAAGTTTTTATTTAAATTCCAGTTGGTTAACATAAAATATAATATTAGTTTCAGAAGTAGAGTTTAGTGATTCATCACTTACGTATAACACCCAGTGTTTTTAAAATGCCATTTACAACCACTCAAAATAAATGAAATATTTACATATACGCCTATTAAACATGTATAGAACTTATATGCTGAAAACTACAAACACTAATGAAAGAACTCAAAGAAGAACTAAATAAATTGAGGGGCATGCCACGGGGACAAATGATACTGCTTTTGCTGTCATAGAGATACACATAAGTTAAAAAATACAGAAGTGCCATTCTTTCCATCTCTGGATTGAAATTTGAATCACAAAGAGTGAGGTCAGTTTGTAGGTGGGATAATGCTAAAACATTCTCATTTGGTAACTGTCAACTTGTCCAATGTCATAAATCTTTGCCTCTATGTTGTCTTCTAGGAGTTTTACAATTTCAGGTCTTATGTTTACATTTTAATCCTTTTCAAGTTAATTTTTGTGAGTGTTGTAATATAGAGCTCTAATTTCATTTCTCTGTATGTATTTACCTAGTTTTCACAGACTATGTTTCTCCATGAATATTCCTGACTCCTTTATCAAATATTAGTTGTGTGTACATGGGTGGGTTTATTTCTGGGCTGTTCATTCTGTTCCTTTGGTGTATGTATCTATTTCTTCACCCAGGGCCATACTGTTTTGATTATTAGAGCTTTATAATATAGTTTGAGTCAGGGAGTGGGATGCCTCCTGCTTTGTTCTTCTTTGTCAGAGTGGCTCTCCCTAACAAAATTTTTGTCCCCCTACAAAAATTGGGGACTTTTGTGGCTCCATACAGATTTTAGAATTGCTTTTTCTATATCTGTCAAAAATGCCACTTGAATTTTGATAGGGATTGCATTGAATCTATCATGGTTTTGAGTATTATAGACATTTTAGCAGTATTAATTCTTTCAATTCATGAATACAAGATATCTTAATTCTTTAATTTCTTTCACGAAATTCTTATAGTTTTAAGTGTACAGGTGTTTTGGCTACTCATTCAATTTTTGTTTTTGATGCTATTGTGAGTGGGATTAAACAAATCTTTTCATATATTTTGCTGTTATTGTATAGAAAGGCAACTCATTTCTGTACATTGAGTTTCTGTTCTGCAACTTTACTAAACTTGTTGATAAGTTCTAACAGTTTTTTGGTGGTGTCTAGGATTTTCTATATATGAGATCATATATATAATTTCTAGGCAAAATGATTTTACTTCTTGTATTTTGACTAGATGCCTTTTATTTTATTGCTTGCCTTATTGCTCAGGCTACAACTGCCAATACTGTGTTTTATATGAGTAATAAAGGGGGACATCCTTGTTTTGTATCTGATCTTAGAGGAAAAACATTCCACCTTTTGCCACTGAGTATGTTAGACATGGGTTTGATATATATGGCCTTTATTATGTTGAGGTATATTCCTTCTACATCTGTTTTGTTGAGTATATATATCATGAAAAGATGTTGTATTTTGTTAAATGTTTTTCTGCATCTATTGAGATAATCATATGGTTTTTATTTTTCATTCTATTAATGTGGTGTATCACATTTATTGATTTGTGTAGTTGGTTCATCCTGTAGCCCTGCTGTAAATCCTTCTTGATCATGGTGTATGAACCTTTTAATGTGCTATTGAATTTGCTTTGCTGATATATTGTTGAGAAATTTTGCATCTATATTCATCAGGGATATAGGTCTATAGGTTTCATTCTTTTTTTTTTTTCCTTTGTAGTATTTATCTATGTTTGGTGTTAGGATAATGCTAATCTTGTAAAATGAGTTTGGAAGTGTCCTTACTTTTCATTTTCTTAAAGAGTTTGAGAAGGATTGGTGCTAGTTGTTTTTTTAAATATTCGAGAGTGAAGGGGTAGTTACATTTATATTAGACAAAATATACTTTAAACCAAAAATGGTAACAAGAGACAAAAAACTTCATTATACAAAAGGGTCAATTCATCAAGAAGATATAACAATGGTAAATATATGGGACCCAACATAGGATCATCTAAATATATTAAACAAATGCTAACAGTTATGAAGGGAGAAATAGACAACATGGGGTGTGTGGGTGGCTCAGTCGTTAAGCGTCTGCCTTCGGTTCAGGTCACGATCCCAGGACAAGCCCCGCATGGGGCTCCCCGCTGGGCAGGAAGCCTGCTTCTCCCTCTCCCACTCCCCTTGTTTGTATTCCCTCTCTTGCTGTGTCTCTCTCTGTCAAATAAATAAATAAAATCTTAAAAAAAAAGAAATAGACAACATAATAATCATAGGGACTTCAATGTTCTAATATTAACAATGGATAAATCATTCCAACAGAAAATCAACACAAAAATATTGGATTTGAGCCATACTTTAGACTAAATTTAACAGAGATATATGGACCATTTCATCCAACAGCAGGAGAATACACATTCTTGTCAAGCACACCAGGAACATTGTCCAGGAGAGATCACAAGACAATTTACAAAACAAGTCTTAGCAAATTTAAGAAGATTGAACTCATGCAAATATCTTTATTTGATCACAGTGGTATGAGACTAAAAATCATAACAAAAGGAAAGCTGAAACATTTCCAAATAGGAAAAATTAAATAACACCCCCTTACCCCAAAAACAATGGGTCAAAGGAGACATCAAAGGGAAATCAAGAAATATCTTGAAAAATTTATGGGATGCTGCAAAATCAATCTAAGGGGAAAGTTGACCACAATAAAAGCCTACATCAGGAAAATAATTTTCAAATAAATCTGACAACTGTCAACGAGTTCAGACCCTTTCACTAGTGTGAAATGCAGATTATCAGCTAGTGTTTATAAAAAAATTAGACAAGAGAGAACTTTGATGGGCTCTAGGTAGGTTCTAGAATGCAATACAGTCTATTGGATTTTCTATAGTTGGCTCATTTTGAAGCCAACAAATTAATAATAAAAAAGAATACAGTTAACTTCTTTAAAACAAACAAATAAATAACCTAACTTTACTCCTTTAAGAACTAGTAAAAAGCAAATCTCAAAGTTAGCAGAAGGAAGGAAAGAACAAAGATCAGAATGGAAATATATGAAATAGAGACCAGAAAAACAATAGTGAATCAACCTGGAAGGAAGACGAGACCAGAACTCACTGTACAAATGATCTTTGATTGAGGCCTTCAAAGGAAAGCCGGGTAAAGTGCATTCATTGGCTAAATATCATGGATATAAAAAACAGTTTAGATTCTACTAGTTCAGTACATTGGAAAGAAGTCACATAGATCATTTGGAATATAAAGCCAGATCGAGTGTGAAAGGAACGCAAATCTTAATGTGAGTGTTTAGTATCATGGTATCTGTTAATATCTAGCTTATTTCAAACGTTTTAAAAGTAAATGATTTGATGTACAACAGGCATACAGAGAGTGGAATTAGCATCAGTGTCAAGTTTGATGAATTTTCACACATTGTGTACCTTCTATAAATAGCATCCAGATCCAGAATTAGAATATAAGCAGAATCCCAGTATTCTCCTCCCCCATTTCTCCTTTCAATCACGACTCCCCTGAGAATCCATTATTCTGACTTCCAATACAACAGATTCCTTGGGCCATTTTGAGTTTTACATGAATAAAGAGTACATTGAATATAATTAAATTTGAGCAGTATTAACCATTTTGTATCTGGTTCTTTCACTCAACATTGTATTTGTGAGAATCATTCATGTTGTCGTTTGTACTTACAATTTGTGTATTCTCATTATTGTAAAATATTCCAAGACATGACATTCCATAGTTTATTTTTACATCGTCTTAAAACCCATATTCTCCCCACTAGAAGATTTAGATCCATGGGGACAGGGGTGTTTGTTTTGATTGTTGATATATCTGAAGTCCTAGAACACTGCCTCCTACAGAGCAGGTGCTTTATGAGGACCTGCTGAATTATGTGAAAACTGGCTTCAAGTCACCCAGAAGTCCCTCCCCTGCACCAGCGCTTAGGTCTGCAAGTCCTGCATTAGTTCCCTCTCAAGTCTGCAGTTGCCCTCAGCAGTCTCCTCAGTGCCCCTTGACCTCCTTGTTCCCCAGAGTGTAAATGATGGGATTCAGCTGGGGAGTCACCAGAGTGTAGAACAGCACATTGCTTTTGTTCATATCCTGCGAATAACTGGAGGGAGGCTGGAGGTACACGGAGATGAGTGTGCCAAAGAAGATGACCACCACCATCAGGTGGGAACCATAGGTTCCGAAGGCCTTCCACCTCCCCTGGGCCAACTTTAGCTTCAGAACGGCCTGGGTGATGTGGCCATAGGACACTAAGATGACCGACAGGGGCACCATGAGGAAGAAGACACTGACCGTGAAGAGTTCAGGCTCGTTGATGGAGGTATTGGCACAGGCCAGCTTCAGCATCACGGGAACTTCACAGAAGAGATGGTCCACCTGGTTTCTCCCACACAGGGGAAGAGTCATGGTCAGGGCCGTCTGTAGCACCGAGTTGCCAAACCCTGTGAGCCAAGCAGTTAGCACCCTCTGCAGGCAGAGATGCGGGTGCATGATGGCGAGGTAGTGCAGTGGGCAACACACGGCAATGGAGCGGTCATAGGCCATGATGGCCAGGAGCACACACTCCATGACCACGAGCCCCAGGGCGATGAGGAGCTGGGTCACGCAGCCACCATAGGTGATGGTCTTGTCCCGCTCCTTGAGGTTGGCCAGCGTCTGAGGGACGGTGCAGGTGGTCAGACAAAGATCCATGAAAGAGGGGTTGGAGAGGAAGAAATACATGGGGGTGTGCAGGCAAATGTCCATCTGCGACAGAAGTATAATCATGCCATTGCCAAGAAAGCTCAAGAAGTAGACGATCAGGATGACTATAAAGAGAGGCATCTCCAGCTGAGGCCTGTTGGAGAAGCCTAGGAGAAGGAACCTTGAGAAGGCGCTGTCATTCACTCTTTCCCTTGTGCTCTGCCTGTGCAAGAAGGGGGACTCCATTGTTTTATACTGCATGTTCCATCTACCTCTGTTTCCCTAGAGCCCACAGTTAGAGTCTGGTTGGGAGCTGGAGAGGTTTGCACAGTGCCCTCCTTGTTGATGGGAAAGGGGGTGATAACTAGCCACTGGACAGAAGCATCTTCCGTGTTTAAGGCACTGCCCGAAAGGTCTGTGCATTTTCCCCCAGGAAGTCTCTGCAGTTGGCATGTTCATGATTTCTGTCGCATAGATGAGGGAACTGAGCGTGAAGGAGGTTCAGTCATTTTCCCAGGGAGACTCACCAGGGTTCAGAAGGACTCTGAGACATGAACTCTTAACCACTAGGGACACTGTCTTTGCATGATGGCATGAATTCTAAGGTAAGTGTAGTTTCTCCGAAACTTAAATCTAATTGTTCTGAATAATTTGCAAATTTGCAGTGCCCCCATCCCTCTCTTTGTTTTCCATCAAGAATTGAAATATATCGCATTGGCTCCCCTACTTCTGTTTCGTGTAGAGAAAAATGTTTTCTGAAAATGCATAGATAATAAAATTCAAGGGAAACAACATATTTTAATGTATAATCCTTTTTTATGTTATGTTAGTCACCATACAGTTGAAACGTTTGGGAATGGAACCTGAAATCATGGTTATTGATTTGGAAGTGTTACTGGAAATGATTGAAGAATTCATCATGTCCAATCTTCATGCATCAGGAGGACGAATCCTGAGTAATCATTACTGACACCAATTTCAGTAAAATCTCAGGAAATCACCAATCCAACGTTTAGTTTTTCCTTCTGTCTTACATTACAACTCCCTTTAAAAAATTTTCAATTTAGGGCACCTGGGTGGCTCAGTTGGTTAAGTGGCCAACTCTTGATTTTGGCTCAGGTCATGATCTCAGGGTTCTGGGATTGAGCCCTGTGCCATGGGCTCCACCCTCAGTGGGAAGTCTCCTTCAGCATTCTCTCTCCTTCTCCCTGCCCCTCCCCCTCCCTTGCTAAAATAAATAAATAAGTCTAAATAAAACAAAAAAAATTTTTTCAAGGTAATGGAGTACAATATTTTTTCAACATCCCATTCTGTACTTGCATAAGTGCCAACCTTACAGAAATCATTTTGTTTTCTATTAAAATATTGGGCCTGTGTTTAGAAATAACTTCCCTCCCTTCCCCACACCCCATGATGCAAGTTTAATAGTAAATACAACCTAAACAAGAATAATACCTCATCATCATAGCCTGGAATAAAGCTTGGCATGTAGTAGGGTCACAAAAAAACTTTGTTGAATAAATGAGAATATGGAAGATTAAGACCTGTAACAGTCTATTGAAAGTGAGTCTAGGGATAACAGAAATTCAGAGAGAATAGCAAAGCAAAGGAAATACTGAACAATGGATAATAGATAGCCTTGACTATTCAAACTGTAGGGTTTTTTAAAAAAAAACCTGTGTTGTCTGAAACTTTGCAGGACTCTATCTTTTGCAAATGTTACTTTTCTATTAGCAAAATCTATGACCAAGCAAAAGGATTTTCAGCCACCTTTTTTTTTTTTAATTTTTTTTATTGTTATGTTAATCACCATATATTACATCATTAGTTTTTGATGCAGTGTTCCATGATTCATTGTTTGTTCATAACACCCAGTGCACCATGCAAAACGTGCCCTCCTCAATACCCATCACCAGGCTAACCCATCCCCCCACCCCCCTACCCTCTAGAACCCTCAGTTTGTTTTTCAGAGTCCATCATCTCTCATGGTTCGTCTCCCCCTCTGACATACTCCCCTTTTCTTCCTCTCCTGTTATCTTCTTCTTTTCCTTTTTTCTTAAAATATGTTGCGTTATTTGTTTCAGAAGTACAGATCTGTGATTCAACAGTCTTACACAATTCACAGCGCTCACCGTAGCACATACCCTCCCCAATGTCTATCACCCAGCCATCCCATCCCTCCCACCCCCAACCACTCCAGTAACACTCAGTTTGTTTCCTGAGATTAAGAATTCCTCATATCAGTGAGGTCATGTGATACATGTCTTTCTCTGATTGACTTATTTCACTCAGCATAACACCCTCCAGTTCCATCCACGTCGTTGCAAATGGCAAGATCTCATTCCTTTTGATGGCTGCATAATACTCCATTGTGTATATATACCACATCTTCTTTATCCATTCATCTGTCGATGGGCATCTTGGCTCTTTCCACAGTTTGGCTATTATGGACATTGCTGCTATAAACATTGGGGTACACGTACCCCTTCGGGTCCCTACATTTGTATCTTTGTGGTAAATACCCAGTAGTGCAATTGCTGGATCGAACGGTAGCTCTAATTTCAACTGTTTGAGGAACCTCCATACTGTTTTCCAGAGGGGTTGCACCAGCTTGCATTCCCACCAACAGTGTAGGAGGGTTCCCCTTTCTCCACATCCCCGCCAACATCTGTCGTTCCCTGACTTGTTAATTTTAGCCATTCTGACGGGTGTGAGGTGGTATCTCATTGAGGTTTTGATTTGGATTTCCCTGATGCCGAGTGATGTTGAGCACTTTTTCATGTGCCTGTTGGCCATTTGGATGTCTTCTTTGGAGAAATGTCTGTTCATGTCTTCTGCCCATTTCTTGATTGGATTATTTGTTCTTTGGGTGTTGAGTTTGATAAGTTCTTTATAGATTTTGGATACTAGCCCTTTATCTGATATGTCGTTTGCAAATATTTTCTCCCATTCTGTCGGTTGTCTTTTGGTTTTGTGGACTGTTTCTTTTGCTGTGCAAAAGCTTTTTATCTTGATGAAATCCCAATAGTTCATTTTTGCCCTGGCTTCCCGTGCCTTTGGCGATGTTTCTAGGAAGAAGTTGCTGCGGCTAAGGTCGAAAAGGTTGCTACCTGTGTTCTCCTTTAGGATTTTGATGGACTCCTGTCTCACGTTTAGGTCTTTCAACCATTTGGAGTCTATTTTTGTGTGTGGTGTAAGGAAATGGTCCAGTTTCATTCTTCTGCATGTGGCTGTCCAATTTTCCCAACACCATTTGTTGAAGAGACTGTCTTTTTGCCATTGGACATTCTTTCCTGCTTTGTCAAAAATAAGTTGACCATAGAGTTGAGGGTCCATTTCTGGGCTCTCGATTCTGTTCCATTGATCTATGTGTCTGTTTTTGTGCCAGTACCATACTGTCTTGATGATGACAGCTTTGTAATAGAGCTGGAAGTCCGGAATTGTGATGCCCCCAGCTTTGCTTTTCTTTTTCAGTATTCCTCTGGCTATTCGGGGTCTCTTCTGGTTCCATACAAATTTTAGGATTATTTGTTCCATTTCTTTGAAAAAAGTGGATGGTATTTTGATGGGGATTGCATTGAATGTGTAGATTGCTCTAGGTAGCATTGACATCTTCACAATGTTGATTCTCCCAATCCATGAGCATGGAACGTTTTTCCATTTCTTTGTGTCTTCTTCAATTTCTTTCATGAGTATTTTATAGTTTTCTGAGTACAGATCCTTTGCCTCTTTGGTTAAATTTATTCCTAGGTATCTTATGGTTTTGGGTGCAATTGTAAATGGGATAGACTCCTTGATTTGTCTCTCTTCTGTCTTGTTGTTGGTGTATAGGAATGCCACTGATTTCTGTGCATTGATTTTATATCCTGCTACTTGACTGAATTCCTGTATGAGTTCTAGCAGTTTTGGGGTGGAGACTTTTGGGTTTTCCACGTACAGTATCATATCATCTGCAAAGAGTGAGAGTTTGACTTCCTCTTTGCCAATTTGGATGCCTTTGATTTCTTTTTGTTGTCTGATTGCTGTGGCTAGGACTTCTAATACTATGTTGAATAGCAGTGGTGAGAGTGGACATCCCTGCCGCGTTCCTGACCTTAGGGGAAAGGCTCTCAGCCTTTCCCCATTGAGAATGATACTCGCTGTAGGTTTTTCATAGATGGCTTTTATGATATTGAGGTATGTACCCTCTATCCCTATACTCTGAAGAGTTTTGATCAAGAAAGGATGTTGTACTTTGTCAAATGCTTTTTCTGCATCTATTGAGAGGATCATATGATTCTTGTTCTTTCTTTTGTTAATGTATTGTATCACGTTGATTGATTTGCGGATGTTGAACCAGCCTTGCAGCCCAGGAATAAATCCCACTTGGTCATGGTGAATAATCCTTTTAATGTACTGTTGGATCCTATTGGCTAGTATTTTGGTGAGAATTTTTGCATCCATGTTCATCAAGGATATTGGTCTGTAATTCTCTTTTTTGATGGGGTCTTTGTCTGGTTTTGGGATCAAGGTAATGCTGGCCTCATAAAATGAGTTTGGAAGTTTCCCTTCCATTTCTATTTTTTGGAACAGTTTCAGGAGAATAGGTATTAATTCTTCTTGAAATGTCTGATAGAATTCCCCTGGGAAGCCATCTGGCCCTGGGCTTTTGTTTCTTGGGAGATTTTTGATGACTGTTTCAATTTCCTTAGTGGTTATAGGTCTGTTCAGGTTTTCTATTTCTTCCTGGTTCAATTTTGGTAGTTGATACATCTCTAGGAATGCACCCATTTCTTCCAGGTTATCTAATTTGCTGGCATAGAGTTGCTCATAATATGTTCTTATAATTGTTTGTATTTCTTTGGTGTTGGTTGTGATCTCTCCTCTTTCATTCATGATTTTGTTGATTTGGGTCATTTCTCTTTTCTTTTTGATCAGTCTGGCCAGGGGTTTATCAATCTTGTTAATTCTTTCAAAGAACCAGCTCCTAGTTTCGTTGATCTGTTCTACTGTTCTTTTGGTTTCTAGTTCATTGATTTCTGCTCTGATCTTTATGATTTCTCTTCTCCTGCTGGGTTTAGGCTTTATTTGCTGTTCTTTCTCCAGCTCCTTTAGGTGTAGGGTTAGGTTGTGTATTTGAGACCTTTCTTGTTTCTTGAGAAAGGCTTGTATTGCTATATACTTTCCTCTCAGGACCGCCTTTGCTGTATCCCAAAGATTTTGAACAGTTGTGTTTTCATTTTCATTGGTTTCCATGAATTTTTTTAATTCTTCTTTAATTTCTTGGTTGACCCATTCATTCTTTAGTAGGATGTTCTTTAGCCTCCATGTATTTGAGTTCTTTCCGACTTTCCTCTTGTGGTTGAGTTCTAGTTTCAAAGCATTGTGGTCTGAAAATATGCAGGGAATGATCCCAATCTTTTGGTACCGATTGAGACCTGATTTGTGACCTAGGATGTGATCAATTCTGGAGAATGTTCCATGGGCACTAGAGAAGAATGTGTATTCCGTTGCTTTGGGATGGAATGTTCTGAATATGTCTGTGAAGTCCATTTGGTCCAGTGTGTCATTTAAAGTCTTTATTTCCTTGTTGATCTTTTGCTTAGATGATCTGTCCATTTCAGTCAGGGGGGTGTTAAAGTCCCCCACTATTATTGTATTGTTGTCAATGTGTTTCTTTGCTTTTGTTATTAATTGCCTTATATAATTGGCAGCTCCCATGTTTGGGGCATAGATATTTACAATTGTTAGATCTTCTTGTTGGATAGACCCTTTAAGTAGGATATAGTGTCCTTCCTCATCTCTTATTACAGTCTTTGTTTTAAAATCTAGTTTGTCTGATATAAGGATTGCCACCCCAGCTTTCTTTTGGTGTCCATTAGCATGGGAAATGGTTTTCCACCCCCTCACTTTCAATCTGGGGGTGTCTTTGGGTCTAAAATGAGTCTCTTGCAGACAGCATATTGATGGGTCTTGTTTTTTAATCCAATCTGATAGCCTGTGTCTTTTGATTGGGGCATTGAGCCCATTTACATTCAGGGTAACTAGTGAAAGGTATGAATTTAGTGCCATTGTATTACCTGTAAGGTGACTGTTAACTGTCTGTTGTCTGTGTTCGTTTCTGCTCTTTGCTGCTTTTAGGTTCTCTCTTTGCTTAGAGGACCCCTCTCAATATTTCTTGGAGGGCTGGTTTCGTGTTTGCAAATTCCTTTAGTTTTTGTTTGTTCTGGAAGCTTTTTATCTCTCCTTCTATTTTCAGTGATAGCCTAGCTGGATATAGTATTCTTGGCTGCATATTTTTCTCGTTTAGTGCTCTGAAGATATCTTGCCAGTCCTTTCTGGCCTGCCAGGTCTCTGTGGATAGGTCTGTTGCCAATCTAATGTTTCTACCATTGTAGGTTACATATCTCTTCTCCCGAGCTGCTTTCAGGATTTTCTCTTTGTCTCTGAGACTCCTAAGTTTTACTATTAGATGTCGGGGTGTTGGCCTATTTTTATTGATTTTGAGAGGGGTTCTCTGTGCCTCCTGGATTTTAATGCCTGTTTCCTTCCTCACATTAGGGAAGTTTTCTGCTATAATTTGCTCCAATATACCTTCTGCCCCCCTCTCTCTCTCTTCTTCTTCTTCTGGGATCCCAATTATTCTAATGTTGTTTCGTCTTATTGTATCACTTATCTCTCGAATTCTGCCCTCGTGATCCTGTAGTTGTTTCTCCCTCTTTTTCTCAGCCTCTTTATTTTCCATCATTTGGTCTTCTATATCGCTGATTCTCTCTTCTGCCTCATTTATCCTAGCAGTTAGTGCCCCCATTTTTGATTGCACCTCATCAATAGCCTTTTTGATTTCGATTTGGTTAGATTTTAGTTCTTTTATTTCTCCAGAAAGGGTTTCTCTAATAACTTCCACGCTTTTTTCAAGCCCAGCTAGTATCTTTAAAGTCATGATTCTGAACTCTAGGTCCGACATCATACTAATGTCTGTATTGAGTAGGTCCCTGGCTGACGGTACTACCTCTTGTTCTTTTTGCTGAGGTGATTTCTTTCGTCTTGTCATTTTGTCCAGAGGAGAATAGATGAATGAGAGAACGAAATGCTAACAGGTTTACAACGTCCCCAGCAAATATACTGTATACAAATCAGAAAAGACCTGAAACCAGGGGAAAAGAAAGGGAAAGAAAGAAAAAAGAAAGAGAAAAAAAAAAAAAGATAAAAACAAAAACAAAACAATACAAAAAAAGCAGAATATGATCAAATATGATCAGGCTAGTGCATAGATCAGTGCCACACACTAGATTTTGGGCGTATTTTGGTCTGTTAGAAAAAAGTGCCTCCTAAAATTTTAAAGGAAGAAAGACATATGTACAAAATAAGGGTTGATACAATGAAGGGATGGAAGATGACTGTAAAGATGAATATTATAAAAGGTTTTATAAAAGGACTTGGTAAGATAAGTTGTTTGAAAAAAGAAAGAAGATTTAAGAAAAGAAAAAAAAAAAAAGGAAAAAGGGAGAGAATGTGATCAGGCAGGAGACTAGAACAAAGCCATACACTAGTGATTTAGGGTATATTTTGATCTGTTAGAAGAAACTGTACCTCAAAATTTTAAAGAGAGAACAACTTATATATATATGCCAAAAATAAGGGTAACTACTATGAAGGGATAAAATATGACTCTAAAAATGAAAAATGAAAAATGAAAAATGTTTTTTTTTTAAAAAGGGATTGATAAGATGTTGGTTAAAAAAGGGAAAAAGAAAAATAAAAAAAAACAGTCAACAAAAATTAACTTTGATGAAATAATGAATCATGGTAAAAAAAAAAAAAAAAAACCATGAATTCTATGTGCAGTATTCCCCTAGCGCTGGAGTTCTCCCGTTCTCCTTGATCGATCAACTTGGTCTTGGCTTGCTGGCTGTTTGTGCTGATCTTCTGGGGGAGGGGCCTGTTGCTGTGGTTTCCAAATGTCTTTGCCGGAGGCGGAATTGCCCCGCCCTTGTGGGTCCGGGCTAAGGAAGCTGCTCGGGTTTGCTCTCAGGAGCTTTTGTTCCCTGCAAGCTCTCCGTACAGCCTTGGAGGACCAGGGCAGAAATGGTGGCCTCCCAATCTCCACCCGGAGGAGCTGAGAACTTGGGGCCCCGCTCCTCAGTGTGCCCCCAGAGAAAAGCAGTCACTTCCGTGTCCCCGGTCTCTGGCCGCACTCCGTGCTCACCCGGCCTGTGACCGAGCGTTGCTATCTCTGGCACCCGACCCCGTGCAGAGTCTCCAAACCCAGCAGATCCCTGCAGTGCGTTCCCGCACCGCTCCTCCCCGGGAAGGAAGGGGAGTCTCCCTGGATCTGCCGCCTGCTGGGTCCCTGCTGGAGGAGCCGTGCCCCGACTGGGCCGCAGATCACAGTTTATGGCAACCCCGAGCTGAGAGCCCGCGACTCTGCTCCGTCTCTGCAGCCGGCTTCCCCGCTCTGATACCTGGGAGCTCTGGCGCACTCAGGCTCCCCCGGTCTCTCTGTGACCCCAAGGGTCCTGAGACCACACTGTCCCGGGAGGATTCCACCCCCCGCTTAGCCACTGCAGCGACGTCCCTCCACGGAGCCAACTTCTAAAAGGTCCGATTTTGTGCTCCGCGGCTCTAGCACTTGCCAGAAGCGGCCGGCGGAGGCCCCTCCCCCGCCGTCTATCCTCCCGAATATCGCCTCGGATTCACTTCTCCGCACGTCCTACCTTCCAGAAAGTGGTCACTTTTCTGTTCAGAGAGTTGTTGCTACTCTCTTCTTCGGTCTCCTGTTGAGTTCGTAGGTGTTCAGAATGGTTTGATCCCTATTCAGCTGAATTCCTGCGACCAGACGAAATCTAGGTCTCCTACTCCTCCGCCATCTTGCTCCGCTCCCTCCAGCCACCTTTCTATTCTGCCTTTGCTATTGGATTCTCGGTCCCCTTCTCCTTTTATTCCTAAATCCTTTCAGTGATTGTTTTGGTGGCTGTTTTTACAGTGTTGCCAAAGGATAAAATTAATTTGGGATAATAAGTTTCAGAATGCACCAAGTTGGAATCAGAATACTTGGGTTCTAGGTATGAATCTACCACTAATAAGTTTGACATTGTGAAGGCTTCTCCCCCCCCCCCTTCCTCCCTGGCCTTCTCTCCTTCCAAATAAAGGAGATGATGTTACCAGCTTTTAAGAAGAAATAAAAGACATAATGTATTTAGCTCCTCACTGAAATCTGGTAGGTTTACATTTCAATAGATCCATTGTCTGGTTTCAAAGGAGCACCCATCAGTCCTTGCATGTTCTTTAGTGACAGCATGGTTCTTCGTTTCTGTATCTTCCACATTATCAGTCCCTGATCCAAAATATCCAGAATCAGACAATGGGCATTAGTCAGAATTTGTTTTGTCACATGTTGTTGGGACTTACCTCTGGTTCTTTCCTCTCTCCTTGTGCTTTAAGGGCCAGAAAAGGGCTTCTCCAGGCCATCATGGTGCCCAGTGGAATCTCCTACAAGGTTTTCAAATAGACTGTTATTTCTCAGAGACCACTGACCTATCTCATAACTCAGCCAAGAACACGATTTTCAATGATTTTGTTCTTCTCAGTGATGCACAGAAAGTGATCTGAACCAAGAAAGCATATATTCTGATGAGAAACGTGTAAAATTCATTGTAACTAGAAAAGGAGAATTAAATGGACATGGGCATTTTAGTATAAATTTCAATATGTGGCATTATTTTCCTAGTCTTTCATAACAGAGTGCCACAAACTAGGTGGTTTAAGAGAACAGGAGGTTAGTGTCTTGTAGCTCAGGAGGACAGAAGTCCAAAATGAAGATCTTGGCAGAGCCTCTGAAGCCTGTAAGGAGAATACATCCTTGGACCTTTGTAGCTTCTGGAGGTTTGTTTGCTGGCAGTTTGGGGGTTCCTTGACTTGCAGCTGCAGCAGGTCATCTACTGCCTCCGTAGGCAAATGGTGTTCTCCCTTGCCTGTCAACTCTTCTGTTCCTCTTATAAGAAATACCAGTCATACTGGATTAGAGGGTACCCCATTGAGTGTACCCTCATCCTAACTTGAACACATTTGTAAAGACCCTGTTTTCACATAAAGTCCCATTAACCTGAACTGGGACTTAGGATTTCAATGCACTTTTTGGGGGGGCAGGGAGGAGGTTGTGGGGGGGACAAAATTCAACCCAATAGCAATAGTATAATACAATTATGCCTGTCAAATTACAACAAATCTTTATTATAAATAGATGCCTACATGCAGTGGTAAGACCAAGATGCAGGTATTAGTTCTATCTTATTTCAAGTTCTCTTATTCTTTTACTCATAATGCAGAAGCCTACAGTAATAGGAAAAACAGATCCCCCTATGTGGCATGAATATCCAATGAAGGCTTTTCTCCTATACACCCGTTTGTTACACTTTACAGATCTGAAACACAAACACAGATTGCATGCCTGTAAGACCTAGCACCTAGCATTTGGTTTGAGCTGGAAGAGAAAATACTGACATTCTTTCACTTCTCTAGTGAAGTGGTGTTCAGTTAATCTGGAGGTCAGATTTCTCTTCCACTTAGAACTTACTCTAAGGAAATAACAAACTCACCCAGACACCACTTCCGCAGGTAACACCACCACCTTTTTGGTTCTAAGGAAAGTTACTCTAAATTTCTAAGGAAATTTCTAAGACACCAGTTCTGCAGCTAGTACCTACACCTTTTTGGGTCTAAGGAATCAAGCAAATGAACAACCCCAGCTCCTCTCAAGAGCATTTGAATGTGTATTAAGGTAAGAATATGGCATCTTCTTCCAAGGAAGATTATCAAAGATTACAGATATCCAACTACCTGCTGGGAGAAGCAAGATAGCCTTTGAAGGATCAGTACAGGTCTATAACACTGAGACTGGCATATCAAGGGCAAAGTGAATGTCTGCAGATGAAAGCTCATGACCGTTGGTTCCCATGAATGCTAATGCACTCAGTGATTGCCGAGTGGTGTGTGGTTATGGAATTGTAGACAAGTGTTAGGGGATGAAACAGAACAAAATCCTTAGAATAAACCCAGATTCGTGTATTTAAAATATCTCAGCCTTGGAGAGGATAATCCCTGAAAATGGTGAATCTCAAAGGCAAGGGAAGTCAAAATTTCTCCTCACTCAGTCTCTGTTAAAGGTAGTGCCAATTCTCTTTACAACTAATGTTGGCATAAGTGTCTCATCCCCAGGGTTTACCCAGGAAGACTGTCCACTCATTTTAGTGTTTGGGGCATAAGAGGAAGGATAAATTAGAGTGGACTACTGAGTCTGCAGCTAAACACAAGTTGGAATCTATGAACTCTATGGAATCTGCCCATGAATAAAAGGGCTAATATAACATCTGTTATATTATATTACCAAAGTCAAGTACATGCTTTAGGGACTCAGGATGTGTTTATTTTTAGTGGTCCCAGGAGTGTCCTGCCCCATGTAACTCATTAACCTCAGTTGAAGTATTCAGAGTTTGGCTCCCCAAAGGCAGCCAAAGAGGAAGGCTCTGGAGAGGTGACATCAACAGGTAGTCAGTCTCTTCCTGCCAAATTGATAAGGAGTGAAACTATTGTCTCTACTTAACTTCCATTTACCAATCCCATTTCATAGTGTTGGTTACAGTATTTTTTGCTTTTCTTCAAATTCCTTTTCTAAGTTGAGATACAATTGTCGTTATAACATTGTGTTAGTTTTAGGCATACAATGTAGTGATTCAATTCTTGTATATATTGTGAAATGATCACCACAGTAAGTCTGGTTAACATCTATGCTGCACATAGTTACCTTTTTATTCTTGTGAGGAGAACTTTTAGGATCTATTCTCTCAGCAATTTCCAAATATACAATATAGCATTATTAAGTATAGTTCCCATGCTGTACAACACATCTCCAGGGCCAGTCTTTAGATTCTCAGCTTTTCCTACTTAAAAGAGGAAATTTCTGCGCCTGTCCCCCTTCATGTTAGTTATAATCTTTCTTTGTTATGACTCACTAAAGAAAATTATTTTCCAATGGTGCAATCAACTCTATTACCTTCTTACTTTTTTGGGAGCTTTTTACTCAGTTACCTTAATCTGTTCTTTCTTCAGCTCCTTATATCCCATTATCTGTTCATTGTCTAAAAATATGCTCCTCTAGGGGGCGCCTGGGGGGCTCGGTCGTTGGGCGTCTGCCTCCGGCTCAGGTCATGGTCCCAGGTCCTGGGATGGAGCCCCGCGTCGGGCCCCCTGCTCCGCGGGAAGCCTGCTTCTCCCTCTCCCACTGCCCCTGCTTGTGTTCCCTCACTTGCTGTGCCTTTCTCTGTCAAATAAATAAATAAAATCTTTAAAAAAATAAAAAATAAAAAAAATATGCTCCTCTTTCCTATCAGAAAAATAAAATGAGGATGAAACTCTCCTGCCCCACTGTCTTCTAGCTATATCCCCTTTGCTAATTTCATCTTTTTGACTGGACACAGAGTGTCCATAGTTTTTCTTCTCCCATCAACACTTCTAAATGCTTTTTTGCCATCTTCCCCTACCACTCTGGTGAAGCTGCTTTCTGTAAAATCTTTAATATTCTTCCATTACACAAAGTAGATGAGCTCACCATCCTCTTACTTGGTGTAATATGCCATTGATGATATTTCCCTCCTTCATGAAATTACGCTATCCATTGACCTCTCTCTGTTTTTCTATTATTTCTTGGGCCCTTGATTCTCAGTTCTTTCTCACTGAGCACAAACTTTAATGTTTTGATTTCCCAAGATTCCATCCTTGGCTCTCCTCTCTCCACACTCTTCCTGTGATACTTTGTGACTTCCATGGAGTGAACTACCATTTATTTATAAGATAAATCTCCAATCCATATCTACAGTGTAGACCCTCTCTTGAGTTCCATACTAAAACCAATAGAATCTTGACTATATACACAGGGATTATTTGTGAACTCTAAAATTTCCATGGTTTTACAATCTGATGTATCATGGTCTGAAAGCAGCTGCTGTTCTGCATGTCAGATTTTCAGAATCTCAATTCCAGTCTCAATCTCAACAACCTCAGTGAGAACCCCCTGAATTATTCTTGACTCTTCCCTCTGTTTTTGTCCAAACACTGAACCTATGCCTTGTCGATTCTCTCTGACATATTTTTTAGAATACATTCACTGTCCAGCACACATTTTCAATTTGTTATCAATGTGTTAGTTCAGATCTTTTTACCCTTGCCTGAACCACTTAATTCATCTCCTAAGAGATCCTCCAACCATACCAACTCTAAGCTTCTACAGCATTTTCTGAATTATTTTTCCTAAAACTGACACAAACACATAATTCCTTGCTTAAAAATAGTCTTGGCAACCACTGTCTACAAGATTAAATAAAAAGCATACTTTTAATATATAAATCTGTGTTAAGTCTATGGATTCTGTAGTTGTGGGAACAAACCCGCAATCCGCCATGTATTAATTACTGGATACACCTTTTCAGTTTGGGGCCAACATTCTATTATACATTTATTATTCTATTATTTTGCTTCAGTTGAAAGGTATTATCCTATTTTCCCACACATCATATTCCATTACTAATTCAAGACTTTGCTCAAAGATCATGGTCTTTTTTTAATGTTATATTTGAATGAGTGGTTTTTATTATGCAAAAAAATTCACATCCCCAATATATAAATTTTTGTTCTCATGGTTCGTAAACATGGGGACTATATACACTGTTTGTTAGTGAAAACATCAGTTTCAGGTCTTCCAATGCAGTCCTTTCCACCCCCTCTCAGCTTTATTAAGGTATAATTGACAAATAAATCTAAGAGTTTTAAAGTGTACAACATGATGTTATACATATACCTTGTGAAAGGTTTTCCCCATTGAGTTAATTAACACATCCGTCTTCTCACATATTTATCTTTTTGTGTGTGTGAGAACATTTAAGTTCTATGCTCTTAACAAATTTCAATTATACAGTACAATGTTATCAATGATAGACATCGTGCTATATATTAGATCCTCAGACCTTATTCATCTTATAACTGAAAGTTTGTACCCTTTTACCAACTTTTCTTTATTTCCACCCCCCCACCCAGCAATTCCCCAGCCCCGGGCAAACACTTTTTTATTCTGTTTTTATTGAGTTATACTTATTTTTCTTACATGTGAGGGATACCATGCAGTACTTGTCTTTGTCTGTCTGGCTTATTTCTCATAGCATAACATCCTCCAGGTACACCCATGTTGTCATAAGTGACAGGATTTCCTCCTTTTTAAAGGCTGAATAATATTCCATTGTATGTATATACTACAGTTTCTTTTTTTAAAGATCTATTTATTTCTTTATTTTAGAGAGGGGAGGGGCAGAGGGAGAGAAAGAATCTCAAGCAGACCCCTCACCAAGTGGGCAGACTGGCACAGGGCCTAATTCCACAGTCCTGAGATCATGACTTGAGCTGAAACTAAGAGTTGGATGCTTAACTGACTGAGCCACCCAGGCACTCCATACCACAATTTCTTTATGCATTCATCCACTGGTGAATACTCTGGTTGTTTCCATACCTTGGGACTGTGAATAATACTGCTATGAACATGGGAGTAAGATATGTTTTTGAGATAACGAGTCATTTCCTTTGGATAAATACCCAGAAATGGGATTGCTGGATCAGAGGGGGTAGTTCTATTTTTATTTATTTGAGGAACCTCCATACTATTTTCCATAGTGTCTGCACCAATTTATATTCCCACCAACAGGGTACAGGGGTTTCCTTTCTCCACATCTTGGCCACTACTTGTTGTCCCTAGTCTTTTTGATAATAGCTAACAGGTGTGTCTATTGATGGGTGAATGAATAAAGAAGATGTGGTATGTATATACAATGGAATATTACTTAGCCATAAAAAAGGAAATCTTGCCATCAGCAACAGTATCGATGAACTTTCAGGGTATTATGCTAAGTGAAATAAGTCAGAGAAAAACAGAAAGACAAATACCATATGATCTCACTTTTATGCAGAACTTAAAAACAAACAAAAATGAGCTCATAGAGACAGAGAACATATTTAACAGATTGTTGGTTGCCAGGTGGGGAGGGTGGAGGTGAGCATAATGGGTGAAAGGGGTCAAAGGTACAAACTTTCAGTTATAAAGTAAGTGTCATGAGGGTGTGATGTACAGCATGGCGACAATAGTTAATAATACTGTATTGCATATTTGAAAGCTGCTAAGAGAGTAAATGTTAAAATTTCCCATCACAAAAATAATTTATTGACTATGTACAATGATGGATGTTAACTGGATTTATTGTGGTGATCATTTTGCAATATATACAAACATCAAATCATTATTTTGTACACCTGAAACTAATATAATGTTATGCCAATTATATCTCAATAAAAAACCAAGAGAATTATTTTTAAAAGGCTATCAGAGACAGAGAAAGTTATAAAAGCATCCTGAGAAAAAGAGCAGATCACCTACAATTCTCAAGTTCTCTCAGACCACAGTGTGGATTTTGGGTGCAAATACACACGTTGGCATACTTGAAGTTACAAATATTCAGGAGAAAGCCTTCTTCTCACCCACCAGCCACTCAATTATTCTCCCAAGTCAAGAGGAGCAAGTTTTTTTTCTGTCTTCTGTACTACGGGTACATTTCTTATGCACCCTTCTCCCAAGGTGGTAGCCTTTTGAGGCCCCAGCTTTGTGTGATGGTCTCTTGTCAGAATTCCCCTACTTTTGTGGGCCATGTAGATATAGAGGGATTTCTAGAAAGAGATACATGTCTTATTATTTGCACATTACATAATCATTTTCATAAGAAAAATACAGGATAATACACTTTTTTAATGATTCAATCAGCAAGTATTTATTGAGTGTCTATTACATGCTAAGATCTGAATGATTTTGATTGCTGAGGATTTCAAGTGAAGGCAGAGATAGAAGCCAAGGATGTCGCTAATGTTTTCAATCTTTGTAAACATTCTGTTGGAGGAAAAAGATGAATTGAGACAAAAAGGTTGAGTTTGATTTATAAAAGTTAAATTTGTTCATCACATAGATATGATTTTGGCGAGAAAATAATTGGAAATGTAATGGCTGGTGTTTGGAATAAATTTTTAGCATGGAATTTGGATATGTGCATTATTGGCATAAGAGAGAAAAATGAAGCAATGTGAACTATCTGATGGGAGTGACTGTGGACAGGAAAGTGAAGGTCTCCAGTGATAGAAACACCTTCTGAGTTGAAAAGTAAAGTTGTCCTTACCCTGCTTTACTCCAGGAAATCTCTTTTTGCATTCTTTTAAATGACCTTTGCTACTTTTCTGCATGGATACAAAAGGATACTAGTTAATATGGTATCTAGCCCATAATCATGCTTAATATGCTTTTTAAGAAAAGAGATATACATAAACATCTCCAATAAAAGGAAAACATACAATACAATTATTTGGTTAACTTTTATCTTATGCTTTGCTCCAAAGCTATGCCTAGCAATGCCTACTTGAAATTTTTAATTGATAAAGTAGCCATTTTAAGGGTTTGCCAGGATAAGACCCTTATTCTTAAGGTGAATCAGAGTGAGAAGACACTTTTGAATTTCTTTCTTTTTTATTAAGATTTTATTTATTTATTTATTTATTTATTTATTTATTTATTTATTTAGAACGCTAGTCAGGGGAGGAGCAGAGACAGAGGGAGAGGGAGAATCTCAAGCAGACTCCCCACTGAGCACAGAGCCTGGCCCAGGGACTCGATCTCATGACCCTAAGATCATGACCTGAGCCAAAACCAAGAGTCAAACGCTCAACTGACAGAGCCACTCAGGCACCCCTTGAATTTATTTCTAAGTGAAAATTAATCACTTGTAACTTTGCATAACCCCCACAAGGCTTGTGTGTGTATAAAGATCCATGGATGTGTGGCGGCACATACATGGCTTTCATATTCGTTTTTATTATTGTGACTTTTAACAATCCCTTCAATAAAATTTGTACTTAAAAAGTACAAATCACTCATCCTGATAAATTCAGGCATTTATGTTAAAATCTTAGCTCTGCTATATTTCTCAGCCATAAAAAAGAATGAGATCTTTTTTAAAAATATTTTTTAAATGTAAGTATAGTGGACAAATGATGTTAAATTAGTTTCAGATGTACAACATAGTGGTTCAATTTATCTATACATTATGCTGTGCTCACCACAAGTGTAGCTACCATCTGTCACCATACAACTTTATTACAGTATCATTGACTATATTTCCTATGCTGTACCTTTCATCCCCATGACTTAAAAAAATGAGATCTTGCCATTTGCAACAACATGGATGGATCTAGGGGGTATTATGCTAAGTGAACTAAATCAGACAGAGAAAGACAAATACTAGATGATTTCACCTAAATGTGGACTCTAAAAAACAAAACAAATGAACAGACAAACAAACCAGAAACAGAACTCATAAATACAGAGGACTGGTGGTTGTCAGAGGGGAAGAGGGTGGGAGCATGGGTGAAATAGGTAAAGGGGATTAAGAAGTCATAAAATAAATCAGTCATGAAAATGGAAAGTACAGCATAAGGAATACAGTCAGTAATATAATAATGTATGGTGACTACCCTTATGGTGAGAACACTGAGTAATGTATAGAATTATTGAATCCATCCTTATGTTGTACACCTGAAACTAATATAACATTTTATGTCAACTATACTTCATAATAATAAAAATATGTAATATAATAATAAAAAATTTTAGCTCCACTATTTGTGGTCTCTTTGATTATAAATATGCTTCACCCTGCCTCAGTTTCCTAATCTGTCAATGAAAGAATCTGGAATGGATTGTTTGTTTTCAAACTTAAATCCATGTTAAAACCACATGAGACATTTTTTCTTTTTTAAGATTTTATTTATTTGACAGAGAGAACAAACGGGGGAGTGGGAGAGGGAGAAGCAAGCTCCCCACTGAGCAAGGAGCCCAATGTGGAGCTCAATCCCAGGATCCTGGGATCACAACCTGAGCTAAAGGCAGACATTAACCGAGTAAGCCACGAGGCGCCCCCTACAAGACAGTTTTTCAACACAAGTATTTCCAGACTTACTAAAATGAGAGCCTCAGTGGTTGGGACTTGAGAATCTATATTCAAAACAAACAAAATATCTGTCCAGATCATTTTAATACAGCTGATCATGAAATAAAGCAGAGCTCAAATAATTTAAATATCATAGGCTGTGTTTAAGGGAATGGCTCTATCTTCTCCAGACAGTGTAATTTAAAGATATCAGAAGACAAAAAGTATTGTATTTTGGCACTCCACTGGCTCAATTCCATTATAAAAATGACAATTACACAAAATACCAATGAGAAAAAAGATCATCATATGATTTTATTTGGGCATAACTTCAGTCAGTCCACAATACTGAAGCATTTATTCATAGTTTTGTTGGATTTTAATTACATGTGACCAACTTGGAAAGGAGGAGGAAAGATGATTTGAAGGGTGGACATAAGATATTATGCAAATTAAAATTTATGTCTAACCTAGTTTATCATCAGCATCATATTGGGGCTTTATAATACATATTCCTAAACTCCAACCCTGGAAATTTTTACTGGGTAGTTTGGAGGGTTTAAATGAATTCTAAAAAATAAATAAATAAATAAATTCTAAAATTACACTTCAAGAATTACTTATTTCTGGTAACTAAATAAAAGAAGCAGATTTTGGAAAAGTCATGGTCACCTTACTTTCTGGACACAAGCCTCCTCAGGGCACCGTTTACATCCTTGTTTCTCAGTGTGTAGATGACAGGGTTCAACATGGGGGTCACCAAGTTGTAGAAGAGGGTAAGGAATTTCCCTTGGTCCTGAAAAGAATTATTTCCTGGTTGCATATACATATAGATAATATTCCCATAAAACAAGGAGACCACAGTGAGGTGGGACCCGCACGTGTTGAAAGCTTTCCTTCTTCCTGTGGCCGACTTCATGCTCAGCACCACTAGGGCAATGTAGCTATAGGAGATGAGGATGAGCCCCAGGGGCACCAGGACAATCATTATTGATAAGATGAAAACCGTGCTCTCCACAGCCACAGTGTCCACACAGGCAATTTTTATCAGGGCTGGCATCTCACATAGGAAATGTTTCATCTTACATCTTCCATATCGTGGCAGCCTCATGGTCACTGGAGACATAGCCAGGGAGTTGAGGAGCCTGACACCCCAAGCCACAGACACCAGCTTCCAACAGAGCTGAGGGTGCATAATGATGGAATAGTGGAGGGGCTTTCAGATTGCAGTGAAGCGGTCATAAGCCATGACTTCCAGGAGGACACATTCTGTGCCACACAGACCCAGGAACATGAATAGCTGGATGGCACAACCTGTGTAACTGATGGTCTTGTCTGGGCCACCCAAGTTGAAAAGCAGCTGGGGGATGGAACTGGTGGTAAAGCAGAGGTCTAGGAAGGACAGGTTGGTAAGGAAGAAGTACATGGGTGTGGGTCCCCTGGGCAGGGGTCCAGGCGGGACATCAAGATAATGATGATGTTGCCCACCAAGGTCACAAGGTAGAAGATGAGCACAAACACAAAGAGAGTCTGCTCTAGCTGGGGTCTGTCTGAGAAACCCAACAAGATGAACTGTTCCTGGCAGCTCTAGTTGGTCATGACAGTGGACCATCAGTAGAGGCCTGCAAGGAAGCAGATAGGAACACAACGCACTCTTACTGAAGTAGGCTAAGGGACTAAGACCAGAGTAATAACAAGTGCAAATAATTAAGTAAGATTTCAATATGCTGTGCCCATAGAGACTGTACATTTTAGGAAGAATGTCTCTTTTTATTAGCTTCTTTTATTTCTTTTTGGATACCAAAAAGAAGTAGAGATTATTGTAGAATTTTTGGAAAGCACAGACATCTATAAAAGATAGGAAAAAGGTTTTCTGGAGGCAAGATGGTGGAAAAGTAGGGGACCTCATTTCACCTGGTCCCTTGAATTTAGCTACATAACTGTCAAATCATTCTGAACACCTATGACTTCACCCTGACATGTAAGAAAAGAATTGGAATTCTACAAATAGAAAAGCAACCACTTTTTGCAAGGTAGGAGTCATGGAAAAGTGAATCTGAGGGGATATATTGGAAGATAAATGGCAGGGGGAGGGAGCCTTCATAAGCCAGCTACTGGAAAGTGATATAGCCCCGGAGCACAAAATCAGAAACTTTAGAAGTCTACTCTAGTGAGGGATGGCCCTGCCTAAAAGGTGCTTAGGTGGTGAAGTGGGGCAGAATCCTAGGTGGGACAGTGTGGTCTCAGGATCCTTGAAGTCACAGGAAGACTAGGGGTGCCTGAGCCAGCAGAGTTCCCAAACATTGGAACAGAGAAACTGGTTATGGTCAGTGAGCCTAGGAGGGGCTTCTCAGCTCCATTTGCAATAACCTCCAACTGTGGCCGATCAGGCAACAGCTCTCCCTGCAGGGACCCTCCAAAGGACAGAAACAGGAGGACGCTCCACCTTTCCCTGAGAGGGGCAGCAGAGGTGCAGGCACAACTGGGTGACTGCGCTCCATGAGGGGGCCCTACAAAGGGCAGAAATATAGGGACCCTCCGCCTTTCCCCGGGAGGATTGGTGTGGGCATACACTGTGGGAGTCTGCAGAGTTTGGCACACACAAAAGTGAAAACTGCTTATCACTGAGGATTTGCTGAAGAGAGGGGACTGTGATCTCTTGGCTCTGGGGCTGGAGACTGGGTGTGTCCATTTTTATTTTCAACCACCAAATAAGTGAGAAAAGCCTTGAGGGAAAAAGCCACGCAGAGTAACAAGAAGCAGCTCACACTGATCTTGGCCCCCTGGCAAGCGGCTGTGCAACTCTGCCCAGACAAAGACACCTGATAATCAGCGCAATGGGCCCCTCTCCCAGAAGACTAGCTGAAACAACAGATGAATACCAAGTTTACCAAGCGCACAGGACTGCAAAACTCCAGCACTTGGGGAAAATAGTATATAGAATTCGAGGTTTTCCCTCACGATTCATTTGTCTTTAGGTTTTAAACTTTCCTTTTCAACTAGTTTCTTATTTTATCAACTCTTTGTTTTTAACTCTTTTTTTAACTTTTATCTTTTTTTACATTTACATTTCATAGATATATTCTTCATTTTTGGCTTCCTTTCACTGTATTCAATTTTATTTTTTCTCTCTATATAAGTTTTGCTTTCTTTACAATTTTGGGATTCAGTGTCTTCTAACAAACCAAAATACACCGAGGACCAAGTGGATCACCCTGTTTTGCCCACCTGGGAGATTATATTCTCTCCCCCCCACCACCGCTTTTTTCCTTTTTCTTTTCTTTTTTAGTTTGTGACCTCTTCAGATTTGTCTAGTGTGTATTTCTCTTGAGTCGTGGCTGATATTTTTTACTTTGTTCTCTCATTCATCCATTGTTCTCTGGGCAAAATGACTAGAAGGAGGAACTCAGAACAAAAGAAAGAACCAGAGGTAATACTCTCTGCCACAGATCTGATTGATATGGATATAAGTAAAATGTCAGAGCTGGAATTCAGGATAACAATTATAAAGTTACTAGCTGGGCTTGAAAAAAGCATAGAATACACTAGAGAATCTCTTAGTGCAGAAATAAAATCTAATCAGGCCAAAATTAAAAATGCTTTAACTGAGATGTAGTCTAAATTGGATGCTCTAAAAGGTAGGGTAAATGAAGCAGAAGAGAGAGTAAGTGACATAGAGGACACAGAAGACAAATTGATGGAAAGGAAGAAAGCTGAGGAAAAGAGAGAAAAACAACTAATGGACCATGAGGGGAGGCTTCAAGAAATCAGTGATAACATAAAGCCAAACAATATTAGAATTATTGGGGGTAGAAACATTTGGCTGGCAGCAGACGTATCCACGGAGACATGGCAGGCCAGAAAGGACTGGCATGACATACTCAGGGTACTAAATGAAAAAATAACGCAGCCAAGAATACTTTATCCAGTAAGGCTGTCATTCAGAATAGAAGGAGAAATAAAGTGCTTCCAGGACAAAGAGCAATTAAAAGAGTATGTGATCACTAAACCAGCCCTGCAAGAAATATTAAAGGGGATCCTGTAAGTGAAGAGAGAGCCCAAAAGTAACATAGACCAGAAAGAAACAGAGACAATCTACAGAAACAGGGACTTTACAGGTAATACAATGGCATTAAATTCATATTTTTCAGTAGTTACTCTGAATGTAAATGGGCTAAATGCTCCAATCAAAAGACACATGGTACCAGATTGGAGAAAAAAGCAAGACCATCAATATGCTGTCTACAAGAGACTGATTTTAGACCTAAAGACACCTCCAGATTGAAAGTGAGGGGGTAGAAAACCACTTATCATGCTAATGGACATCAAAAGAAAGCTGGGGTGGCAATTCTCATATCAGACAAATTAGATTTTAAACCAAGGACTATAATAAGGAATGAAGAGGGACACTATATCATACTTAAAGGGTCTATCCAACAAGAGGATCTAACAATTATAAATATTTATGCTCCTAACTTGGGAGCAGCCAATTATATAAACCAATTAATAACCAAATTAAAGAAACACATTGATAATAATACAATAATAATAGGAGACTTCAACATCCCACTCACAGCAATGGGCAGATCATCTAAGCAGAAGATCAAAAAGAAACAAGGGCTTTGAATGACACACTGGACCAGATGGACCTCACAGATATATACAGAGCATTCCATCCTCAAGCAACAGAAAACACATTCTTCTTGAGTGCACATGGAACATTCTCTAGAATAGATAACATACTGGGTCACGGATCAGATCTCAACTCAAATCTCGGAAGACTGGGATTATTCCCTGCATATTTTCACACCACAGTGCTTTGAAACTAGAACTCAATCACAGGAGGAAATTTGGAAGGAACTCAAACACTTGGAGGTTAAAAATCATCTTACTAAAGAATGAGTGGGTCAACCAGGAAATTAAAGAAGAATTAAAAAAAAATTCATGGAAACAAATGAAAATGAAAACACCAGATTTTTTTTCAGGTTCAGCAAAGGTGGTCCTAAGAGGGAAGTACATAGCAATACTAGCCTCTCTCAAAAAATTAGAAAAGTCTCAAATACACCTAAAGGAGCTGAAGAAAGAATAGCAAATAAAGCCTAAACGAAGCAGGAAAAGAAAAATAATAAAGATTAGAAATAGAAACCAGAAAAGTAGAACAGATCAAGGAAACTAGAAGCTGGTTCTTTGAAAGAATTGGTAAGATTGATAAACCCCTAGCCAGACTTATCCAAAAGAAAAGAGAAAGGACCCAACTTAATAAAATCACGAATGAAAGGGAAGTGATCATGACCAACACCAAAGAAATACAAACAGTTTTAAGAACATATTTTGAGCAACTATATGCCAACAAATTAGGCAATTTGGAAGAAATGGAGACATTCCTGGAAACTTATGAACTACCAAAACTGAACCAGGAAGAAATAGAAAACCTGAGCAGACTCATAACTAGCAAGGAAATTGAAGCTATGTAATAAAAAATCTCCCAACAAAGAGGAGTCCAGGACCAGATGGCTTCCCAGGGGAATTCTACCAAACATTTTAAGAATAAATAATAGGGCAAACATTAACAAGACAGGAAACAAGTGTTGGTGAGGATGTGGAGAAAGGGGAACCCTCTTACACTGTTGGTGGGAATGGAAGCCGGTGCAGCCACCCTGGAAAACAGTATAGAGGTTCCTCAAGAACTTAAAAATAGAGCTACCCTACAACCCAGCAATTGCATTTCTGGGTATTTACCCCAAAGATACAGATGTAGTGAAAATAAGGAGCACATGCACCCCAATGCTCATAGCAGCAATCTCTACCATAGCCAAACTGTGGAAGGAGCCAAGATGCCCTTCAACAGACGAATGGATAAAGAAGATGTGGTCCATATACACAATGGAAGATTACTCAGCCATCAGAAAGGATAAAAACCCATCATTTGCACTGACATGGATGGAAGTGGAGGGGATTATGCTAAGTGAAGTAAGTCAAGCAGAGAAAGTCAATTATCATATGATTTCACTTATTTGTAGAACATAAGGAATAGCACAGAGGACCACAGGGGAGGGAGGGAAAACTGAATGGGAAGAAATCAGAGAGGGAGATGGACCATGAGAGACTCTGGACTCTGGGAAACAAACAGGGTTGCAGAAGGGAGGGGGTGGGGGATCGGGCAATTGGGTGATGGGTATTAAGGAGGGCACGTGTTGTGATGGGCACTGGGTGTTATATGCAACTAATGAATTCTTGAACACTACATCATATGGTGACTAACATAACATAATAAAATAAAATAAAAAAAGAACACTACATCAAAAACTAATGATGTACTGTATGTTGGCTAACTGAACATAATAATAAAAAATACATAAAGAAGAAATAATGCCTATTCTTCTGAAGCTGTTTCAAAAAACAGAAATGGAAGGAAAACTTCCAAACTCTTTTTATGAGGCCAGCATTACCTTGATCCCAAAACCAGACAGAGATCACATCAAAAAGGAGAATTACAGACCAATATCCCTGATGAACATGGATGCCAAAATTCTCATCATGATACTAGACAATAGGATCCAATAGTACATTGAAAGGATTATTCACCACAACCAAGTGGGATTATTCCTGGGCTGCAAGGGTGGTTCAACATCTGCAAATCAATCAACATGATACACCACATAAATAAAAGAAAGGACAAAACCATATGATCCTCTCAATGGATGCAGAAAAAGCATCTGACAAAGTACAGCAACCTTTCTTGATTAAAATTCTCCACAGTATAGGGATAGAGTGAACATACCTCAATATCATAAAAGCCATCTATGAAAAGACCACAGCAAATATCATTCTCAATGGGGAAAAAATGAGAACTTCTCCACCTTTTCTCTTAAGGTCAGGAACATGGCAAGGATGTCCACTATCACCACTGCTGTTCACCATAGTACTAGAAGTCCTAGCCTCAGCAATCAGACAACAAACGAAATAAAAGGCATCTGAATTGGCAAGGAAGAAGTCAAATTCTCACTCTTTGCAGATGAACGATACTTTATGTGGAAAACCCAAAAGACTCCCTCCACCCCAAAATTGCCAGAACTCATACAGCAATTCAGCAACGTGACAGGATGCAAAATCAATGCACAGAAATCAGTTGCAGTTCTATACACTAACAATGAGACAGAAAAAAGAGAAATTAAGGAGTTGATCCCATCTACAATTACACCAAAACCCATAAAATGCCTAGGAATAAACCTAACCAAAGAGGCAAATGATCTGTACTCAGAAAACTATAGAACACTCATGAAAGAAATTGAGGCAGACTCAAAGAAATGGAAAAACGTTCCATGTTCATGGATTGGAAGAATAAACATTTTTAAAATGTCTATGCTACCCAGAGCAATCTACACATTCTATGAAATCTTATCAAAATACCATCAACATTTTTCACAGAGCTGGAACAAATAATCCTAAAATTTGTATGGACTCAGAAAAGATCCTGAATAGCCAAAGTTATGTTGAAAAAGAAAACCAAAGCTGGGGGCATCACAATGCCTGACTTCAAGCTCAATTACAAAGCTGTTATCATCAAGACAGCATGCTACTTGGCACAAAAACAGACACATAGACCAATGGAACAGAATAGAGAACCCAGAAATGGACCCTCAACTCTATGGTCAACTAATCTTCAACAAAGCAGTAAAGAATATCCAATGGAAAAAGGACAGTCTCTTCAATAAATGGTACTGGGAAAATTGGAGAGTTACATGCAGAAGAATGAAACTGGACCATTATCTTACACTATACACAAAGATAAACTCAAAATGGATGAAAGACCTCAGTGTGAATCCATCAAAATCCTAGAGGAGAACATAGGCAACAACATCTGTGATCTTGGCCACAGCAACTTCTTGCTAGAAACGTCTCCACAGGCAAGGAAAACAAAAGTAAAAATGAACTACTGGGACTTCATCAAGATAAAAAGCTTTTGCACAGCAAAGGAAACAGTCAACAAGACTGAAAAGCAACCTGTGGAATGGGAGAAGATATTTGCAAATGACATCAGATAAAAGGCTAGTATCCAAGATCTATAAAGAACTTATCAAACTCAACACCCAAAAATGAATAGTCTAGTCAAGAAATGGGCGGAAGACATGAACAGACATTTCCCCAAAGAGAACACAGAAATGGCAAATAGACACATGAAAAAAATGCTCCACATCCCTTGGCATCAGGGAAATACAAATCAAAACCTCAATGAGATACCACCTTACACCAGTCAGAATGGCTAAATTTAAACAAGACAGGAAACAACAAATGTTGGTGAGGATGAGGAGAAAGGGAAACCCTTTTACACTGTTGGTGGGAATGCAAGCTGGTGCAGCCACTCTGGAAAACAGTATGGAGGTTCCTCAAGAACTTAAAAATAAAGCTACCCTAGGACACAGCAATTGCGCTACTAAGTATTTACCCCAAAGATACAAATGTAGACATCAGAAGGGGCACCTACACCCGAATGTTCATAGCAGCCATGTCCACAATAGCCAAACTACAGAAAGAGCCCAGATGTCTATTGACAGATGAATGAATGGGTAAATACAAGGGAATATTACTCAGCCATCAGAAAGGATGAATACCTACCATTTATATCGATGTGGATGGAACTGGAGGGTATTATGCTGAGTGAAATAAGACAATCAGAGAAAGACAATTATATGTGGAATATTAAGAAACAGCCCAGAGGATTATAGGGGAAGGAAGGGAAAACTGAATGGGAAGTCATCAGGGAGAGAGAAAAACCATGAGAGACTCTTAACTCTAGGAAACAAACTGAGGGTTGCTGGAGGGATGGTGGGTCGGGGGGATGGGGTAATTTGGTGATGAGCATTAAGTAGGGCACATGTGATGAGCACTCGGTGTTACACCCAACTGATAAACTACTGAACACTACATCTGAAACTAATGATGTACTATATATTGGTTAATTGAACTTAAATTAAAAAATTAAATAAAATAAATAAAAGATAGGAAAAGATTATCCACACCCCAGAAAAAACCACTACTGCAATATTGACTTATTTCCTTTCAGTCTTTTCTTGAACACATCTAAATGGTAATGTGTTCATAAATTTTATATTCTGGATTGCCTTTCACTCAATTTTATATGGTGAAAATTTGCCTTGGTTTTAAAATTGTACAAAAAATAATCATGAACGTATGCATAATATTCCTATAGCTGTGTCATCATTTTCCAAACATTTCTCTGTAGTTAGTCATTAAGGATATTTCCAATATTTTAAAGGTTTTGAGAGAGATTGTGGAAGGACCTGTTTTACTGCACTCTAACTAGCATGTTTTTCCTTAAATCTTTGGCAATCATTTGATCCCCCAATAAATCTCGTATTTTTAATTTGAAGTGATTAGCCATAGAATTGATTCAGTTTTTTGATGCTTATTAGCTTTTCACATTTGGGAAAACATTTCTTTGTCACTGAGCTGCATTGTCACAGATCATAGAAGTCTTCCAAAAGAACTAGGAAATGACCATTTTCATATCAGGGAAAATAGGAGTAAAGGCTGATTTTCTTTTATTCATTGGAATTCAAGGCACGACCTTTCCATTTGTGTTCAACAGCTGAATCTATAACAACAAAGAACTTCTTTTGTAAA
This sequence comes from Callorhinus ursinus, assembly GCF_003265705.2. NCBI lineage: Eukaryota > Metazoa > Chordata > Mammalia > Carnivora > Otariidae > Callorhinus > Callorhinus ursinus. The sequence goes on along the minus strand of NW_027397191.1, from coordinate 671,664 downwards.
TAATGAGATCCCTGTTTCTACTTTATCCTATGTTCTCGTTCTCCTCACCTACAAATATATTCACATATTTCATAAAATTTTGGTGTTATGAAGGACACAATTATGTAAAGTTTTCAATGAATATATTTTAACAATTTCTTCCTTTAATGAGTGATGTTCACAATTATACTTTTTAACTGGATATAACTGAGACAGACTTATAGTTGTCAATCACATCAAATTCTAAAATGATGCAAATTAGAAAATGTCTAAATATGATCATTATAAATATAAAACTTACATTGATATAAAAATAAAATATGATAGTTATAAGTGACATAAATATAAAATGATGTAATTCTATTTATATCATGTAGAGCATGTATTTATATATTTATAAAATATAAATTTATATATATACTTATTTATATGATTTAAAAATTTTAATACATTGACAGAGAATGCTATCATGGTACTTTAAAAAATATATGCTTTTTTTTTTATACTCAAGAAAGAACTATGGGCGCCTGGGTGGCTCAGTTGGTTAAGCGACTGCCTTCGG
>NW_027397191.1:648224-671023 GCF_003265705.2 Callorhinus ursinus | reverse complement strand
AGTTGGTTAAGCGACTGCCTTCGGCTCAGGTCATGATCCTGGAGTCCTGGGATCGAGTCCCGCATCGGGCTTCCTGCTCAGCAGGGAGTCTGCTTCTCCCTCTGACCCTCTTCCCTCTCGTGCTTTCTATCTCTCATTCTCTCTCTCTCTCAAATAAATAAATAAAATCTTTTAAAAAAGAAAGAAAGAAAGAAAGAAAGAAAGAAAGAAAGAAAGAAAGAAAGAAAGAAAGAAAGAAAGAAAGAAAAAGAAAGAAAGAAAGAAAGAAAGAAAGAAAGAAAGAAAGGAAGAAAGAAAGAAAGAAAGAAAGAAAGAAAGAAAGAAAGAAAGAAAGAAAGGAAGGAAGGAAGAAAGAAAGAAAGAAAGAAAAAGAAAGAAAGAACTAAATGCCAAATAAGACAGAATCTAGGTAAATAAATTTTTCACATTTCAAACTGATCAATTCAAAAGTCATAAATGTGTTCTTTATAAAAAACATTTTTATGCACAAGAAAAATCTCAAAATCCTTTTAATACTTCCTGGAACCAAAGATTCCCTTGATTGCATTATGTAATTGAAGAAGTAAAAGTTTTAGTTTCATTTTAATGTGTCAAAGGCATTGCCAAAATCACATACTTACTCAAAGATGATCTTATGACCTATCATGTAAAGGACATTTCTCAGCACCTGAAATGATGAATGATGTCTCCTGTGCTCTATCTACAGAATATGGTGGGGTGGGTTTTTTTGTTTTGATTTTGGTTTTTTTAAGTAGGCTCCACACCCAACACAGGGCTTGAACTTAAGACCCTGAGATCAAGACCTGAGCTGAGATTAAGAGTCAGATGCTTAACCAACTGAACCAACCAGGCACCCTGTAGAGAATATGGTGTTTTGAGTCAGAAGACTTTGACTTGGTGCTATGTGGATAGTCCTGTGAGCCACCTCTTGCTCAGGTGCATAAAGAGCTTTGTGAATCTGCCAGTAACCACTTTAGTTAAGTAACTAGTTCCTACTATAGTTGGTGGACCAGAGAGATCCAGGAGAGGCAGGAGAGAGTGAAGGAGCTACATCTAAATCTCCACCTCTGTACAAGGAGCTTATGCATATTGATGGCTTACACACCATTACTTTTGTTTGTAAAGGACTTTGCACATAATAAACCATGCTAGAGATATTAGTTATTACTATTATAAGCAGGAAAGACCAGGTCTATATTATATATGACCAAGACAAGAACTTTTCCCTTGCTATTTGGAATATGAATATTAACAGTTATCAGCAAAGACTAAACAATTTAATCCAGTTTAAATTAATTATAGCTATATGGATGACTCGAGAAGCAAACTTTTGACTAGATGTTATACTCTAAGTGATCTGAAGAGAACCCTGATGATCGGTATGCCAATACAGCCTTAGGTCAGAAAAATTAAGATTATCATCTGTGAAATAAACATTACTAAAAACATTTATATTAATAAGTCATTCTATATTCAATAAATATTTATGGAGCTCCTATTATATATCACTCACTGTGTTACATGCTAGAGATACACTACTTACAAAAATAGATAGTGACCCTAGTGTTCGCTGCGCTTTGCCTTCCCCGCTGGTGTGCTCTTTCGGGGTGCAACAGTATGGATAATTGTGAAGTTCCCAGCAAGAAAGTGATTGAGTTCAAACCACCAGTGTATGAACAGAGATACTACTTTGTTAAAAACTTAGTGAATCGACATGGACTCAGGAAGATTGCAGACTTGGGCTTCGGTGATGCCACACTTTTATGGATGCTGAAATATCACCGCTGTGTTCAGTATCTTGTTGGAGTAGATATTGCTGCCAGACCCTTTGAATGGGGAGGGGGTAGGTTGTCTCCAGGAGTTGGGGGGTTACATCATTCCTCGGGAACTAGATTTGACCATAACCTTGTACCGTGGTTCTGCTGTACAAAAAGACTCCCGTTTGTGTGGATTTGACTTGATAACATGTATTGAATTGACAGAACACTTAGATTCTGAAGATCTGGCCAAGTTTCCTGAAGTCGTATTTGGGTACTTTTCTCCGGGAATGGTTGTCATCAGCACACCAAACTCTGAATTCAATCCCCTGTTTCCAGCATCAACCTTTAGAGATCCAGATCACAGATTTGAGTGGAACAGAACGCAGTTTCGGACGTGGGCTTTGGATGTGGCAAAACTGTACAATTACTCCGTAGAGTTCACTGGTGTGGGGGATCCACCAGCAGGAGCTGAGCGTGTTGGATACTGTACCCAGATAGGGGTCTTCCAGAAAAACATAGCAAAGGCGACTGAATCAAGCATTTCAGAGCCAGAGGAACACGTTCCAGAGGAACACGTTTATGAAGTTGTATACACCACCTCATACCCGAGTTTACAGCAAAGCAAATACTTCCGGCTTACTCTGAGTAGTGAGTCGGTCAAAGCAATCGGCTTAATGAAAAGCAGTTTTCTCCTGGGTCTGAGGAAAAGGGAGGGCGATCGAGTGGTACCACTTGGCAGTTGTACCCCACAGTTCGGATTAACAGAAGCTCAAAGGGCCGAAATAGAGCAGTCCCCCAAACCTTACAGTGTGGGAGAGAAGTTCTACGTACCCCTGGAAAGACTCATTATTTATCCGAAGGTGGACCACTTGGTGGCGGGTAGTATGGAGAAGCTGAGAACAATACTTGCTGAGGGACTTCGACTGAACGGAGATCAAAGTGCGGTGCAGGTGGAGTTGGTTGATTACCAAACACAACGCCTCTTTGATGAGCATTTAATCAGCCCTATGCTGGAGTCATAAGTTTAGGCAACTTGGTTTTGAATTTCTCTAACCTTGTTTTTCATATGCTTTTTGCAGGGTGGTGGAGAGGGTTCATAATGCGCTTGTTCATGTTTCTGTTAGACCCAGTTGGATGTGACTTTAAACATTCTTAAAGCAAATTGGATTGTCAAAATAAAACCTTTTCCCAGGGAAAAAAATAAATAAAAAAAATAGATAGTAATTTACCTCATTGATTTATAGTCTAGTGGGAGAAACATTCATCAAAAACTCACACAAATCAATGTACAATAACTAAGAATATTATTAAGCTCTGACTTAGTGCCAAGCACTGTGCTAAGTATTTTCTTAGACTGTTTTATTTAATCCTCATACCTGAATTTGAAGGATATAGGTACTAAACAACTTACCAAGGGTGCACAGTTAAGAAGTTGTAGATGTGGGATTCGGCTCCAAGCCTGTTTGACTATCAAGCCAAATTTCTATACACCATGAGACTGAAATAGAAAGATAATTCATTAACCCATGACCTCAGTAATCTTCCATTTGATACAATTCAGGTGAATCCAATGATTTGGGTCCTTTGATCACTGGTTTTGTCTCAAGTGAAGAAGAATGTCAAAGAAGTCAATGTAAGACAAATCAAGCTAAGGAAATATTACCAAAACTCGGTTTTCTTAAACAAATAAGAAATACATAATTATTAATTAGTTCACAAATTCCTGGAGTTTAAATTAAAAAATAAGTGATAAATTCATACATAACTATATATTGACCAAAATAAATTGCTAAAAATAACCTTTTTTGGAAAACTGGATATTGCAAAGATAACCTAAAACAATTATTGAAAAGGATTATGACTGAAATTATTAGAAGACCAACATGAAAATTACATGATCACAGAGCACAATAGTTAAACATGCATTTTGCAAATATTTTAAATCAATAATTACGGCCAGAATAGATATTATTTTATCTATCAATCGATCTATATTGGCAGATAGTATCGGTTGCTCTTATTTTTAATTATCTAAATCAATAATTATGACCAGAATATATATTTTATGTGTACTTTATATATATTTTTTCTATCTATATTGGCAGATACTATTATTTTTTAATTATTTATTTTATGTCATAAAATATGTTATTTTATATGGGTTTTTTTCTTACTTATTGAACATTGATTTTCCTTAGGTGTCAGATGGGTGGAAATGTGTGTGGACACATGGGAAGAACTGTGATTTTCTGTCTTATCTCTGTGATAAATTAATTTTGCTAATCTGATTCCCCTTCACCTGTTAGGGACGTAGAGGTATTAGAAAACTTAAGTCAAATTTGACAAACAAGAGTTAGCTGCTGGAAAGAGCTAGGAGGGGTCCCATAGAGGAGAGGTGGAAGGAAGGCAAGAGAGACAAGAAATTTGTAAATGTAGTGAAACAAGATAGTTGAGAGACAACGTAGTGGTAAAAAGCCCAGACTTAAGCACGGTTTCATATCCTAGTAATGCTATTGAGTATAAGAGACCTCAGGCAAGTTATTTAGAACACTCTGTGCCTCAACTTTATCGTCTGTAAAATGGGCATAATAATAGTTCTTACTTCGGAGAGTTGTTTGGAAGATAAAATGAGTTAATGTGTTTATATTTGGTTGAGAATACAGACACCAAACAAATGATGTATACTTTTAATTTGTTGAATTATTTACCAGGACTTTTTTAGTCTATCAGGCACACTGACTCTAAACATGTGCAGATATATCCCAATTACAGGTCCAATAAAGCTTCAGTTCTCACGCGGATTGCTAAGGCTATGGGAAATTGTCAGGCTCAAAACATGTGACAAATTTCAAATAATTACTATGAAAATTTGGAGGTGAAATTTGTTCTGAAATTTGGGAGTGTATGATGGATGACGTCTTGATGATGCTCTCCTACCATTGTGTCTCCATGTTCTCAGTTTTGGGAAGGCAGCAAAGTCAGGGTGAATCTACTTTGGTCAGAGCAATGCTAGTTTGAAGGATCAGCTTGGTGTGTAGCTATGTGGCCTCAGGCAAGTTACATTCACATGAGTGAGTATCCTTATTTGTCTAGCAGGATGACAACAATAGCAACAACATCCCTTATACTGGTGTAAGGATAAAGAAGTTAACTTATGAAATGTTTATAATTCTGCCCAATAACATCATTCACTCAAAGGCCGATTATTATCACAACAGTTTTATTCCTTGTAAGTGCTCCTGGCCATATGTGGTTCAGGAACTTCTTGGCTTTAAAGGAGGGTTGCTTTGTTGTGTTTACATATGGTATTCATGGCTTTTCTTTCTTTCATCAAGGCAGCATTTGGGAGGAGAGAGGGCTATGGAGTCCACAGTGTCCTGTACATGGAGGGAATGAGTTTTGGCCTATAATTTTTGGGAATAGAGACATAAAGAATATTTCAAACTCCTTTCCCTCTTATTGTCTGTCCCACCGCAACAAATAATACTGCTTGTCTTTTTAAAAGAAATTTAAAATTTTATTTTTCATCAATAACTTTGCCTCTGTTTATAATTCATTCACTTTTTCCAGTCTAGTCTTTATTCAGAAGCTTCTAGTAGGTTAGCCAACTGCTGGTGTCATACTTGCACAGAATGAAACTATGGAGACATTTGGGAAAAAAACAAAACATGAGTGTTTATCATAAAATTGATGCTGTGGTAAATTCTGGGGGTAATATGACAGATAATGTATAGATGATCCATGCCCTCACACAGATTATAGTCCAGATATCCCACAGATATAGTGGGATGTGGAGAAAAATAAGGCAACTATACTGGAGGGTGATATATCACTTGATTGGAGGGTGTGTAGACACAGACGGGATGCTTTCCTGAAACCCAGGGGATGAGGGATGTGTTCTTAGAAGTGGTACCTCAGATAAGAGCTTAATCAGGAGAGAACTAGAGGCAGGAGAAAGAATGGATATGGGGGAAGTTGAAAAACTTCCGTATTGTGAAATGTGATGGGGCAGCAGCGTTCAGTCAGACGCGAGAGGCGATAACGACTAGTATATGCGTGGTCTTGTAGCTCGTGGTCAGGAGTTGGTCTTTACGTTAAAAAAACAAAACAAAATCCCAAAGAAACAAAAAAACAAACAAACAAAAAATCGAGAAGCACTGAGTGATTGAAAGTAGATATGTTACGGAACTGGGAATTTGGGCCCTACTCTGGCTGCAGCGGATTGGAAGAGAGGGATTCTGTCAAAGGTGCTGCAGCTGACCTGCTCTGGCCTGAGAACTGGCATACAGCCGCCGAGCCTCGGAGAGATAATCCTCAGCCCTGGGAGATTTATCAGATGAGAGATGGGAGGGTGAAGCATCTCTTCAAGTTTGCCTCTCCCTGTTTGCACAGACGCCTCATGAAATGGGAACACAGAAGGGAGGCGCCTCTGGGTTGGTGGAGACAGTCAATGTAATTTGGGAACCAAGTGAGAAGTTTCTACAAGACCTCATAGTAAACAGGTCTGTTAGGCAGATGGACCTCTATCTGCAACCTTCCCACCTTATCAAATCACTCATAGTCAATTGCTAAATGTATGCAATTTTGTTTATCTGGAAAACGAAAAGAACTTTTAGGAAATTTTCAGTTTTTAAAAAAATTAAAGTGACAAATCCATCTAGGCACAAATTAAGGCAATATGATACATAGAATGTTGTAAAGTTTTGGGAAACAATTCATTTTGTTAATTTATTTTGTTTGCATTAGTTCATTTATAATTAGAGTCACTGATCACATGAGGTACATCAATTAAGAAGTTGAAGATAGCTAGTTCTCAAAACTCACTGGTATGAAGAAATTTATACAGTCCATGTCTAGAAGTAAAAAATAATGACATCCAATAAAATCAATAGAATTTCCCAACAGCAAAAGAAGAAATTGATTCCACTTTGGCTTGAATTAGTGAAATCTTAGGCTGAGGGAAATTTAATCCAATGTGATGAGTCAGTTATTTGGATGGATTTTTCAAATGTCTGAAAGATTTTATCTTTTTATAGGAAGTTTTCTTATAGTATTCCAAGATAAAGGAAACACTTTGAAACATATTTTATCCATGCAAGTTATATAAAAATGGTACAACTTTACAAATTATTAGCAATAGCTAAACATGGACAAAAAGTGAACTTAGTAGACCTATCTCTGACATCATAATGAACACCTGATGAATATGTAGATTTTTGAAGTTTGGCTAGACTGTTCTGTGTCAGAATCCAGAAATCTGAACTCTGTCTGGAACTTTATAAGCATGGAATTTTTAGTACATCATCTGTCTACATGAATTCTACTTCTACAATTATCTGTCTTCTTGCCATTACCAACTCTATTAAAAGTCGTGTTTCAGTCCCGCATTTCCTTCCTTGTGTAATTATCCCTACGGTCCTCTTTTTTCCTAGATTTGTCAAAGGAAAATACAACCATTAATAATATCATTAAGTATGACTGCCAATCCTATTTTTATGGTTAACAGGAAAGTGGATCAAGGTAAGAAAAATTAGTTTATTGTTAGAAAATAAATAAATTAAATAAATTACCTGCCTTCTTTTAAAGTATCCATGAAGAAAAATTGTCAGGATTTACTTCTGTTCTCATTCTTTTCTCTTCTCTGAAAATTAACTTTAGTTCTAGGAAGTCGGTTAGTGGTCTCCGTTCTTGAAGATATTTGCCCTTTTGTGACTTTACCTTGTAACTTGCTTCTGAGCTTGAAAATAAATTCTACGAGGACATCAGCATGAGAGAGCAACTGCTCACCAGATGAGTGTACAATTCACAGCTACCACTGTGACCTCAGTTACTTTGACCCTGAACTGGTGTTGAGCTGAAACACAGTACCATTTCTGAAGCCATACTGAGGCTTCAACACATCCCACACCAGGAGTCTGAGATCAGATCTTCAGACTCCTAAAGGACTTTTCAGAGGTAATAAATGCCGGAGTCCAGCCCCAGCAGGGGAAGGGTCCTCGAAGGAAAGGACGGCGTCGGCGAGGGAGGAGACACGGACACAGGATCAGGTTGTAAGCATCTCCTCCCGATAGCCTCGGAGGGACTTTATTTATTCGTTAGAATATCTCCTTGTTTTTCCATTCTTTCATAACATGTGATTTTGTTTTTTACATTTTATTGCAACCATTTCGGATTTAAAAACGAAGGTGCTAAACAGAGCGTGACAGTGCGAGACAAAGCGTGACCTATCTGCTATTGTGTGCCAAAGCGAAGAAGTTGTATTTTTACTCTTGCCTAAAAGTTTATCTAAAGTTTATTCTTTCTCCAAAGGCAGCTTACAGTGTGTGCACCCTATCTTATCAAAGTACTTATTCCATTTCTATATGTTTTCATCTCTTTGAAAAGAGATGTCCTTGCTCCATAGACACCATGGAGGATTACTCCTCTTAATCTTTTTTTTCTTTAAAGATTTTATTTATTTATTTATTTGACAGAGAGAGACACAGCAAGAGAGGGAACACAAGCAGGGGGAGTGGGAGAGGGAGAAGCAGGCTTCCTGCCGAGCAGGGAGCCCGATGCGGGGCTCGATCCCAGGACCCCAGGATCATGACTTGAGCTGAAGGCAGACGCTTAACGACTGAGACACCCAGGCGCCCTACTCCTCTTAATCTTTAACAGAGGCTGACAGATGATGCCCGCACCCTTTTTCCCTTTAATCTCATACCATTTGTTCATGTCCTCATCATCAACTCCATTATAAGGAATGGGAGGAGTAGGGGTAAGGAAGTTAATCCTACACCAGGGCTTGCCTCGAGGGGGGCATACCAAAGGTGGCCTCCTATTTTGTATGCAACATAGGGAGGTCCCTGTACTGTGGGAATGACATGAGATTTTCCTTTCCTAGAATCCTGATGTTTCAGAGGTGCCTGAGGAATCTCATTAATAGGAATGTTTACTGGGCCTGGATCCAACAGCTCCCTTAAACGAAGCTTATCAAAGAACTCCGCGTTGCTCATGTTAGATGAATTACAGATTGGAGGACATTGGGTAATTTTACTTCTTGGCCCATCGTCAGCCTTTTTGGAATCAGTTTCATTATGATTGCTTGCATAGGCATAACTAAATTTATATTTATCATGAAACCCTAGAAAAAAATCCCATGATTATAAAGATTGACACAAACAAAATGAAAGGAAGTAGCAGGAGCCAGCTGTGGAGTCTCCTGATTTTCAGGATTGTCCCGCATACTTGGACTTTGTCAAACAGCATGAGTAGCTTGGCTCGTGCCAAATAAAGACCATTTATACTTTAAATTCTTACCGAATGTCTCAGAGTGGAGAACTAAAAATGTGTTCCTCTCTTCACTAAAGCCTTTGGGAACGTATGTTCTATTGAAGCAATTAGACAAGTTTGCTTTGACCGGAAAGGAAGACCCGTGGGACACCTATAAGAAAATTCAGATCTGTGCTTCCGTAAGAGTTTGAGCATGGGGGCCCTCATGTTCACTTTGAATAAGATCCCTATTTCCTTTAGCTCACCTCTGAGGCTAAGGAGACTTAGCCAAGCCTAAGACTATCCCAAAGGATTTAATGTTCTTTTAGGTGCCAGAAGTTTGTTTTTAGTTTTGTCATGATTTCAAACTTACGGAAGAATTGTAAGATTGGTACAAATCCTGCATTATTTCCTACATTATTTGAGAACAGTTTGCTCCATCATACCCAAGTACCTTAGTGTACTTCCTATAAACAAGGTCATTCTCTTATATAACCATAATACAACCATTAAAATCATGAAGCTTATGGGGCACCTGGGTTAAGCATCTGCCTTCGGCTCAGGTCATGATCCCAGGACCCTGGGATCAAGCACCGCATCGGGCTCCCTGCTCAGTGGGAAGCTTGCCTCCCCTCTCCCACTCCCCCAGCTTGTGTTCCGTCTCTGTCTCGCTGTCTCTCTCTCTATCAAATAAATAAATAAAATCTTTAAAAAAATAAATAAAAATAAAATTATGATGCTTACATTTACATATTATTATGACCTAATTCACACTCTCCATTCAAATTTTAACTGTTGTCCCATTAATATTGCTTATAGCAAAAGGATCCAATCCAGGATCATGTATTGCATTGATTTCCCATATCTCTTTAGTCTCTCCAGTCCAGAAAAGTCCCTCAGTCTTTCCTTGACTTCTATGACTTTGATACCTTTGAGGAGTACAGAATAGTTATTACAAAATAAGCCCAATTCCTCAACATGGGCTTATCTGATATTGCCTTATGATTAGATAGTTTACACATCTTTGGCAGAAATATCATAGAGACCGGGGTGCCTGGGTGGCTCAGTTGATTAAGCTTCCCACCCTTGGTATCAGCTCAGGTTATGATCTTGCAGTCATGGGATCAAGCCCTGCATCAGGCTCTGCACTCAGCGCGGAGTTTGCTTCAGGTGGTCTCTCCTTCTCCCTCCCACTCACTCTCTCTGTCTCTCAAATAAATAAATAAAATCTTTTAAAAAGAAAGAAAATATCATAGAGATGATGCTGTGTCCTCATTGCATCTTCTCAGGAAAGCACAAGATGTCAGTTTGGCTCATTACAGGTGATATGAACTTTGATCACTTGATTAAGGTAGCATGTTCTGGGTTTCTCCACTTAAAGTTCCTCTTTCTTATTGTAATTTGGCGCGAGCCAAGCTACTCATGCTGTTTGACAAAGTCCAAATATGGGGGACAATCCTGAAAATCAGGAGACTCCACAGCTGGCTCCTGCTACTTCCTGTCATTTTATTTGTGGCAATCTTTATAATCATGGGATTTTTTCTGGGGTTTCATGATAAAATGATTTATAAATTTAGTTATGCCTATGTAAGCAATCACAATGAAACTGATTCCAAAAAGGCTGACGACAGGCCAAGAAGTAAAAATACCCAATGTCTTCCAATCCGTAATTCATCTAACATGAGCAACGCGGAGTTCTTTAATAAGTTTCGCTTAAGGGAGCTGTTGGATCCAGGCCCAGTAAAAGTCCCTACTGATGAGACTCCTCAGGCACCTCTGAAACATCAGGATTCTAGGAAAGGAAAATCTCATGTCATTCCCACAGTACAGGGACCTCCCTATGTTACTTTGATAGGATAGGGTGCACACATTCTAAGTTGCCTTGGGAGCAAGAATAAACTTTAGATAATCTTTAAGCAAGAGTAAAAATATAACTTTTTCCGCATTAGCACACAATAGCAGATAGGTTACGCTTTGTCTCGCACGGTCACGCTCTGTCTAGTACCTTTGTTTTTAAATCCAAAATGATTTAAGATGATTGTGATAAGATGTAAAAAATAAAATCACATGTTATGAAAGAATGGAAAAAACAAGGAAATATTCTAATGTATAAATAAAGTCCCTCCGAGGCTCTCGGGGGGAGATGCTTGCAACCTGATCCTGTGTCCGTGTCTCCTCCCTCGCCGTCCTTTCCTTCGAGGACCCCTCCCCTGCTGGGGCTGGACGCCGGCAGTAATTAAGACGTATTTTATGGGGGAGTAATGTAAATATTCCATTCCTCATTACTTTCTCCACTTGCTTTAGTACTTATTAATGTTTCTTGGCTGAATTAATTATAACTATGATTTTCTAATTCCAAGGTTCTTTCCACAGTTATTAGTTAGCATTTTACTTAAGGGAATAAAAATCACTCTTCTTCCTTCCTCTTTTTCTCTCTTTCTTCTGTCTTTCCTTCCCTCCCTGCTCCCTCTTTCTTTCATTCAATATGGATTCCTATTTATTCAAGTGGTTACAATATATTAATATCATTATTTATTTATATGCTGAAATTATCTCAGATTTGTACTGCAGGAACTCCTCCAGCCTGGCTTCTATGTCCATTTTAAAGAAACATTTGTGGGGCACCTGAGTGGATTGGTCAGTTAAGTGCTTCCCTTTGGCTGAGGTCATGATCCCAGGGTCCTGGAATCAAGTCCCTTGTTGGGCTCCCGGCGGGAGCCTGCCTCTCCCTCTGCCCTTTACACCCCCCTCATGCTCTCTTTCACTCCTCTCAAATAAATAAATAAAAATCTTTAAAATGAAAAAAAAAGAAACATTTACTTTGAAATAATTTTAGATCTACAGAAGGGATGCTGCATAGTACAGAGTTCATGTGCCCTTCACCTGTCTTCTACTACTGTTAAAATTTTATGTAACCATGGTTCTGTGTCCTTTGACCTGTCCCTATCATTCTTTGAACACTTTCTTGCTTTTTTTTTTTAAGATTTTATTTATTTATTCATAAGAGACAGAGAGAGAGAGGCGGAGGGAGAAGCAGGCTCTCCGCTGAGCAGGAGCCCAATGCGGGACTCTATCCCAGGACCCTGGGATCATGACCTGAGCCAAAGGCAGACGCTTAACCATCTGAGCCACCCAGGTGCCCACTTTCTTGCTTTTTAACACAAGATATTCCAGATTCCTCTTATCCCTCTCTTGTCCCAACTCTGGACTCAGCCATTTATGCAAGGGGTCCTAACCCACAAGGATTTGTGGCAATTTGCCTCCACTTTGTGAAATCAGAATCTTTTGCCAGTTTCCAGATATGAGCTAGCACACAGAATGAGAGATCACGGAACTAGAAAGAGATCAGTTCCCACTGAGGAAAGACGTGCACTGCCACAGTATTTATAAACTCTGGCTGGGCTTCAGCAGCAATCTCCCCAGTTCCTCCTTGAATGGTACTGTGGTAGCTTACCAGATTGATTGCATATGGGAAAAAGGAAATTCTCAGAGTTTTCAAGGATTTTTGGCTATGGGGGCCGAGATAACATTGATACCAAGAGACACAAATGCCATCGTGGACCCTCTGTTAGAGTGGAGACACATGTTGGCCAACTGATGAATGGAGTCCTGGCCCAAGTACATCTCAAAATGGGTCTGTATTAGTCTCATATTGTGGCCTTTACAAATCATCACAAACTTGGTGGCTGGAAACACCACAAGCTGATTAACTGAGAGCTCTGTAGTCAGAAGTCCAACATGGGAGTCACTGGGCTAAAATCAAGGTGTCCATGGGGCTGTATTCCTTTCTGGAGCTCCAGGAGGAAAACTGTGTCCCTGCTGTTTCTAGCCTCTAGAGGCTGCCTGTACTATTTGGCTTGTGGTCCCTTGCTCTATCTTCAAAGCCACGATTTGAGTCTTTCTTGTGTTGTTTTTCTGAGTTTTCTGTCATTGCACTCTTTCTGATCACAGCTGGGTAAAATCCTCTGCTTTTAAGAACTCATGTGATTAGATTGGGCCCAGTCTAGATAATTCAGGATAATCTCCCCATCCCAAACTCCATATCCCTAATCATGTCTGCAAAATCCCTTTTGTCATAAGGTAGCATTCACAGATTCTAGTGACATCTTTGGGGAGCTATTAGTGTGCCTGTCAGAGTTCAGTGGATCCTTGGATCTTATGGTGGTCATTTCCTATGCTCCAGAGCATAACTGGGATGAATTGGTTCACATTGGTTCTTTTTTTTTTTTTCTTACTATATTGCTGGCTGATTATAAAAGGATATAACTCAGAATGGCCAGATGGAAGAGATGCATAGGGTAGGGTATGGGAAAAGGGTGTGGAGCTTCCACATCCTCTCCAAGGGCACCACTGTCCCCAAATCTCCATGTATTCATTAACCCAGAAACTCCCACATTGGTTCTTGACTTGTTGACTGGGGTCCATCATGGTATAAAAGGCTAAAGGGAGGCCCATTAAACTTCCCCCAACTCCCAGCCACAATAGTATATCAGAATCAATATCACATTACAGCTGAAGCAGCAGATTAATGCCACCCTCAAAGACTTAAAGGTATAGGGATAGTAGTTTCCATCATATCCCCATTCAATTCACCAGTCTGGCTCCTACAAACATCAGATGGATTGTCATTGGTGACAGTGGCTTATTGCAAGTTCACCAAATGGCAGCACCATTGCAGCTGTGGTGTTGGATAAGGTATCGTTAATAAAACAGATCCACATACATGCTGGTCATTATTACACACTCATTGACCCAATGATACAGACAACTAGAGGCAGTTTGGATTCACTTGGTGTGGACAACAGTACACATTTACAATATATTTCAGAGATATGTTAATTTTTTGTCCTCATTGATAGTAGAGCTTGAGAGGACCTTGATTATCTGGACATTCTGAAGAATATCATACTCCTCACCATATTGATGACATTATGTTAACTGGCCAGGTCATCAGGAAAGTGGCAACTACTCTAGATGCTCCTTAGGATACATTTACCACAGAGAGTGGGAAATAAACTCTACAAGATTTAGAGTTCTATCACATCAATAACATTTTAAAGTAGTTAGGGGAAAATAGGTAGTCCAGATCCCTGTGTCATTTACTTTAGTTTTACCAATGCATCTCTCTCAACTTACACCAATACAGTAGTGGGGGGTTCACTAGGACCACCTGAAACAGGAAGGAAAACACAAACCTGGTTAACAGATGAATCAGCTTGGTATGTTGGTGAGAGCCAAAAATAGAGTGCTGCTGATTTATAACCACCCTCCCACCACTCCAGGATGTCTCAGAAAGACACCAGTGAGAAGAAATCCTCCCAATAGGCAGAGCTTCAGGCCAACCACCTAGTCATCCACTTCATATTGAGAAAACATAGGTCTGAGGTAAGGATCTACTATATTCCTGGGCAAAGGTGAGTGGGTTTGGCTGGTTTATCAGGGACCTGAAAGGAACAAGATCGGAAATTTGAGGACAAGAGGGTCTAAGGAGTAAATAAATATGTGAGTGGATCTCTAAGAGTGGCCACACCACATATGCATCTTTGTATCACATTTGATGACCACCCGAGAAATCAACTACAGAGGAGGCAATAAATAGCACCACACATAGGCCCAATAGGGGCTCCCTCTCACCAGCATTGAGCTGGTTATTGCTGCTGTGAACCTATGTACCTAAGAGAACTGGAAACAGGGCGCCTGGGTGGCTCAGTTGGTTGAGCGACTGCTTTTGGCTCAGGTTGTGATCCTGGATTCCCAGGATCGAGTCCCTGCATCAGGCTCCCTGCTGAGCAGGGAGTCTGCTTCTTCCTCTGACCCTCCCCCTTCTCATGCTCTTTCTCTCAAATAAATAAATAAAATCTTAAAAAAAAAAGAATTGGAAGCACACTTTTGGATAAATGTTGCTTGAACATGAAAATTGAAGTTGCAGTCTATTTAAAATTGAAAAACAAAGAAGTCATTATATATGAACACCTGTTGTGTAGGGTCAAAGGAAAGAGGAAAGATTTATAGCATTAAATCCTGCTGACAGAAACCAAACAAAATGGGAAAAATGAATTAAAGTTTTAATTCAAAATGGTAGGAAAATAACAGGAAAAGTGGATGAAAGAAGAAAGACTAGAAGAAGACTAAAGGAGAAATTGATGAAATAAGGTCAAAATGAAAAATAGTTAATCCATATAACTAATATTTTCTGTTCAAAAGATGCATGAAATGGGTAACTGGTTAGTATGATCTTGAAAAAAGAATCAACAAAGTAGCATGAAGGAGAATTAGAAGAATGAAAAAAAGACACATGAAGATTTTAAAACAAGTATTGGAGAATGTTATTCAACTCCATCTCAATCTGTGATGTACTAGATAATATGAGCAATATTCCATGAAATACACTTACCAAAATTGGCTCCCAATGTGAAAACGTTAATACTCAATACATAATTCAATAGAAGTAATTGGAAATGTAATAAATATCTATTTCTCTAAGACACACAGATAGTTTTATGAATGATTTTATCAAACTTTCAAAGAACACATAATTTCCACAATCATTTCAAACCATCGGAAACTATGAAAAGCTACTCAAGTCATTTTACAAGGCTGGAATCATCCTGATATTATTGTCAGACCAAGATAGTAGAAGAAAAAAAGTTAGGCTCAGCTGTGAGCATAGAAAGGAATATTCCAAATAAAATTTTAGTAAACAGAATCAGTATAAAGACAAATAAATTTATAATATGAACAAATGGAGTTTATTCCAACAAAGCAAAGAAGGCTTAATATTATGAAATCTAAAAATATAATTTACCACATCTACAGTTTAAAGTGAAAAAAAAATCACGGGACAGATATTTCCCACCAATAGGATACTTTCCACATAAATATGAAAAGATTTACCTTCTCTCTCTCCCTTCCTCCCTCCCTATAAGTATATTTACACTTGGTATATATAGCATGTTGATACCAAAAAGTATTCTGTTGAATTTAGTATTCATTAATGACTGGCACCTTGAGTATATGGTCCATGAGTTGGGAACACAATGATAGGCAAGCTACCAGAAAACCCAAGTAGAGGGACTTAAACAATTAGATGTTTATTTATCTCATGAACAAAAATACAGTTCAGGTTTGGTGAAGGAGTCAACAATGTTATCAGAGAATCCAAACTTTGTCTATATTTCTGTTCCATTATCTGTTAGGTAACACATTCATGCCCTGGCAAGTCCCCTACAGTTTCACTAAGCACCTGCCACTCCTAGCCTTGTGTGTGCTTTGCAGGTAGGAAAATACGTAAGAGAAGAATAAAACAATGAAAATTCTTGAGATAATAAAGATGTTGATTAGTGTTATGATGATATCCCTGAAACCCCAAGAAATTTAGCACTCAAACTATTAGAACTGATGAGCGTTTGGAAGGTAAATTGAGCCACATGCAAAACCAGTGACAAAACTTTTTTGCTGTTGCAAATCAGAAATAACCATTGGACACTAAATAAGAAAATGCTGTTAAGAAGAGTGAAAATAATGAAGAAAAATAACTTTAGCAAAGTCTTGAGTAACTACAGAATTATGCCGTATTTTTGCAAGAGAAGCCTTAGTAGTTTACAATTAATTTCTCTTAAATGAATTTATAAATTTATTTCCATCCCAATAAAACATCATCATAAGATTTTAAAATAATCTCAACAAACTAGTTTTAGACTATAAAGGGAAGTTTCAATAAAAAATCATTATAGGATATTTTAATATATGGGAAAACCTAACTTTTTAATAAATATTTTATTTTAGAATAATTTTAAACTTACAGAAAAATTATAAAGATAGTGCAGAGAATTCCCATATAGCCCACATCCAGTTTCATCTATTATTTTTTTAGGATTTTATTTATTTATTTATTATTTATTTATTTATTTGAAGGAGAGAGAGTGCACGCATGAGCAGAGTGAGGGGCAGAGCAGGAGGGAGAGGGACAAGCAGACTCTGCTCTGAGCACTGAGCCCACAGACCCTGAAATCATGACCTGAGCACCTAACCGGAAACCAAGAGGTGTTTAACTGACTGAGACATCAGGCACTCCTCTTCTATTATTAATACCTTACAATAATATGGAATATTCATCATAATTAACAAACTAATATATTTACATTATTATTAACTGAAGTCCATACTTTATTCACATTTCTTCATTTCTACTTAGTGTACTTTTTTCCATTTCAAAATCCTTAACAAACTAAATTTAAACTGTATTTAAAAAGTAATTATGGAGGAGTGATCAACCACACTTGAAGAGAACAAAAAAGGGACTTGGCCCACAATTCATTTGTAATATTTAAAATTGTGATGTTAACATAAAAACAGGCAAGCAGATCAATAGAACAGAATCAAGTATCCACACAGACAAGTGCTATGTTGATTTTAGTACACAATAAAGAAGGGGATATTCAATAATTAGCATTTGCAGAAATGGGCTATTTTGGAAAATAAAGGAAATTTAGAAATGTGTCTTTCAATACTCAGAGAATTTCAGATGGTTTAATAATTCAGTTTTTAACCTATAAAACTTTAAAGGAATATATATCAGAATATCTTCATGATTTTGGAGGAAAGAAAGCTTTATCAAACAAAATGCAAAAAACAAAAGTCACAAAGAAACTGATCAGTTGAGAAGGAAAACCCTTCTACATCAACTAGAGGAAAACTTTTTTCCTACTCATTCCATTCACAGAACCGTTCTGTGACCAGATATGTGGTTTTTTTCCTCTACACTGACCAATTCTCTAACACCAGCTGGGTGTCCTACAATTCATCTCAGATCTGACACTGTCTACTTGGAGTTAGGGTCTGATTCCACAAGTTAAAGGCTCAGTCCCACCGGACTACCCTATTTCAGACATAAATTGCAAGTCCCAAGCTATCACCTGTGCTTCTGACCAGGGACAAAGATAAAAATATATATACTTCTTATTATATTATAGTATCACATTAATAAATATCATTACATTGCTTTATAAACTCAGTACAAAAAATACTTTATTAATAAAAACCTTTAAAAAGAACAATAGGAGAAAATACTTAACAGTAAAATAAACTTGGGTGCCTGGGTGGCTCAGTCAGTTGGGCGTCCAACTCTTGGTTTTGGCTCAGGTCATGATCTCATGGGTCATGAGACTGAGTCCTGAATTGGGCTCAGCACCCAGTGGGGAGTCTGCTTGAGATTCTCTCTCTCCCTCCCCGCCTGCCCCTCCCCCCACTGGTATATGTGGGTGCACATGTGCTCTCTCTAAAGAAATAAATAAATCTTTTTTAAAAATTAAAAAATAAACTGTATGGAGTTTAGAATCCTGAGTAGGTAAAGTAACCATTTGATCCAGTAGGAAAAATATAAATATCAATGGAAATAGAAAAATATATTAATTGTGATTCACAGATGAGAAAATTCTGTTAGCCAATAAAATATATGAAGATTTTCAAATTCAATGGTAATCAATATGATGCAAATTCAAACAATAATTTACCATATTTCACCTATAAGAATGAATTGTAGTGGTACTGTGAGGTGTATGCTAGAATGGATTATATGTTTTTTTAATTTTATTTATTTATCAGAGAGAGAGAGAGACAGAGGCAGGCAGAGGGAGAAGCAGGCTCCTTGCTCAGCAAGGAGCCCAATGTGGGACTCGATCCCAGGACCCCGGGATCATGACCTGAGCCGAAGGCAGACGCTTAACTGACTGAGCCACCCAGGTGCCCTGTAGAAGGGATTATATGTTAATACCATGTAGGAGGCACAGTTCAGTCTTCCTGTTAACATAGGGTATGAAGTAATTAATAGAATGGGAATAAAAGAAACGAAACAGTTTAAGAGATATTTCAACAATGTAATTGAAAATCCTTGATGTATGTTGGTAACAGAGAAGACAGAATTGTTAATTGTTATATAATAAAAGAAATGCTATTCTCCAACATTTAATTTAGTTATTCGATGGTTGACTTGCAGTAATATAGAAACAAAATGTATTCTTCCAAAACAGAAGTAACCTGTATCATGATACACTACAGAGAAGATATTATAAAAGGGGTTAAATATACTCTAGAGAATATATTTTAGAGAAGTATAGGAAAGATTTATTTATTTGAAACTGAAAAAAAATGTACACACACTAAAAAAAAGCCCAGGAAAATATAAAATGAGAGATGAAAAAACCAAAAAAGCAAATTAAAAAATAAAAAAGCAGAATAATCCTAAAAATGAAGTATAAAATACAATCTTACTATCTTCTTCCTTAATTATTTGAGGCTATGAATTTCATGTAAGCACTGATTTTGAAAAATTCCAGAAAATAGTATTTAGTATTTTGTCAGTATTTTCTAAATGTTTTATAATTGGTAAAATTAATACATTCATAGCCTTTGTAGAAAATTCTAGGTATGGATTATGTCTGTTTGCTTTCAAGATTTGATGTTAGGTTTTACTTCTTATTGTGATCAGAAAACTATGTCTCTAATATTCCTGCTTTTTAGAATTAATTAAAATGTTCTTTATGGTCTAACACATGGGTACTTCTGGCAAATGCTCCATAGGTATTTAAGACAAATGTGTATTCTGTTTTAACCCGTAAATTTTTAAATAAATTTTCTTTTAGAACAGTTTTAGATTTACAGAAATATTGTAAAGATAGTACAGAAAGTTTCCAAATAGCTAATATCCATTCCCCTATTACAAACATATTAGTATAATACATTTGTCACAATTAAGAAGCCAATATTGATACATTGGTATTAGCTAAAGTCCATGTTTTGCTCAGTTTTATCTAATGTCCTCTTTTTTGAGATAAAACTAAAATGAGATTTATTTCAATAAAATACAACTGATAGTTGAAAAAACATCAAGATGTGGATACCCTTTTCTAATTTTTCTAATATTTTAGTTCACTGACAAATGCACAAAAGTATTCCAAATAATGGGGGGTGGAGGGATGGGTTAAATGGGTGATGGATATTGAAGACACTTGTGATTAGCACTGCAGTGTCATATGTAAGTGATGAATCACTAAATTCTACTCCTGAAACTAATATTACACTGTACATTAACTAACTGGAATTTAAATAAAAACCTGAAACAAGAAAGAAAGAAGAAAGAAAGGAAGAAAGAAAGAAGGAAGAAAGAAAGAAAAGGAAAAGAAGAAAGAGAAATGAAAAAAGAAAAAGAAAAAAGAAGTATTCCAAATGAGAGTTGGGACTGCCAGAAATGTAGAAAAAATGTCCACGTTCAGTGGAAAGCTAGATTAGATGTCTTTTGGGGCCCTTGCAAGGCTAAGACTTTCAGATTCTTTTAGAGAATGCCAGTCACTTTAATTAATATAGTTGACAGAACAAATTCCATGTTATAGTGTTAAGCTACAAAAACTTTGCAATATTCGTTCCAAAAATACTAAATAAAAATTTTACTTTAAATTTGCTATTTAAATGACACATTAAAGACTGAAACAAAAAATAACAAAACAATTCTTATTAGATCATGGTGAGATTCTTCTCAAGCTGTAGAACAGTTTCCTTAAAGGCAGAATCCTTTGCCCAATTGGCTTTACTTCCTAAAATGAGGTTCTGAAACACAAGTTGAATAACTGTCATAATTTGTATCTCCATCTGCAGGTTTTGTTGTATGGTCTTGATCTTGTCTGAATTTTCCATATTGGCCAAATCATCTTTCTGTTTGTTCTTTTCAGTCTGGATTTCTAAAAGCTTACTTTCTGAAGCTTGTTTTAATTGTAATCTCTTCTTTCTAACATCAAGTAGTTTTTCCTCCAAATCCCAAAATTCCTGGTGTGATTTCATTATTAATTTGTTTAGCTTTAGTACGTGTTTCATGTTATCCATGAGCACACTAGTCTTGGGGTTAATTTTCTCCAGGTTTTTTTTAAGTGCACTCGAAAGTTGCATCCTGTCTAATGCAAAAGCTTTTTTATTTCAAAAGCAATTTTCACATCTTCAGTTTCATTTTCTAGGTCTTCAATTTTAGCTGCAATTTGCTTATCTTGCATAATTTGTTCTGGAGTTTTGTCTTCATTTGCATCAACCACTGATTTATATTCCAAGAGTTGTTGTTTTGTCTGGGTTCTCAGCCTGAGCAGCTAGGTCAAGCGGTCCTCTGGTCGCGCCATGTGGGCGCCGGCGACCCGTGGTGGTCCGCCTTCCCTGCCCCCCGCTCCGGAGTCCGCGGGCTCGGTGGCCGCTTGCTCTCCGGGTTGCATCTCCATTCTGACTGGCGCGAAGAGGAATTGCCTGGGACAGAAATACGCAGCCTCAGGACCCGATTTTCCCGCCACTAAATTGACCTATCTAATGTCCTTTCTCTGCTGCATGATCGTATCCAGCACACCACACTATTTAGTGTTATGTTTATATCTAGTCATCGTATTGCCTTAGACTTTTCTTGGTTGTGAGTTTCTCAGACTTTCCTTGTCTTTGATGACCTCCACAGTTCGAAGGGTTTCTGTCCCTCCATTGATATTTGTCTGATTTTTTTCCTTATAATTAGACTGAGATTGTATGTTTCCAGGAGGAAACACAGGCAGATAAAGTGCTATTCTCATGAAATCCTATCAAGGGTACATCCTATCAACATGACTTACCCTGTCGATGCTGCTCTGGATTACCTGGCTGAGGTGTATTTGTCAGATTTCTCCACTGTAAAGTTACCCTTTTCCCCTTTTGCATACCTTCCATACCCTTGGGGAGAAGATCCTGTGTGAATATCAGAGTTGCAGAGTAAGAGTTGTGACTCCACCTCCTTGAGGGTGGAGTATTCACATAATTTAGAATTTTTCTTTTGTTTTTTTAAATTTAATTTTATTATGTTATGTTAGTCACCATACAATACAGCATTAGTTTTTGATGTGGTGATCCACGATCCATTGTTTTCGTATAACACCCAGTGCTCCATGCAGTATGTGCCCTCCTTAATACCCATCACTGGGTTAACCCATACCCCCAACCCCCTCTCCTCTAAAACCCTCGGTTTGTTTCTCAGAGCCCATCGTCTCTCATGGTTCATCTTTCCCTCTGATTTCCCCCCCTTCATTTTTCCCTTCCTTCTCCTAATATCCTCCATGCTTGCTATTCCTTATTCTCCACAAGTAAGTGAAACCAAATGATAATTGACTTTCTCTGCTTGACTTATTTCACTTAGCATAATCTCCTCCAGTCCCATCCACGTTGATGTAAAAGTTGCGCATTCATCCTTTCTGATGGCTGAGTAATATTCCATTGTGTATATGGACCACATCTTCTTTATCCATTCATCTGTTGAAGGGCATCTTGGCTCTTTCCACAGTTGGGCTATTGTGGACATTGCTGCTTTGAACATTGGGGTGCATATGGTCTCTCTTTTCACTACATCTGTGTCTTTGGGGTAAATACCCAGTAGTGCAATTGCTGGGTCATAGGGTAGCTCTATTTTTAATTTTTTGAGGCACCTCCACACTGTTTTCCAAAGTGGCTGTACCAACTTGTATTCCCACCAACAGTGTAAGAGGGTTCCCCTTTCTCCACAACCTCTCCAACATTTGTTGTTTCTTGCCTTGTCAATTTTTGCCATTCTAACTGGTGTAAGGTTATTTATTTGACAGAAAGAGACACAGTGATAGAGGGAACACAAGCAGGGGGAGTGGGAGAAGCAGGCATCCCGCTGAGCAGGGAGCCCAATATGGGGCTTGATCCCTGGATGCTGGGATCATGACCTGAGCCAAAGGCAGACGCTTAACTGACTGAGCCACCCAGGTGCCCCTCTTT
>NW_027397191.1:621061-648124 GCF_003265705.2 Callorhinus ursinus | reverse complement strand
TCCCAAGACACTGGGATCATGACCTGAGCCGAAGACTCTGGCCCAACCAACTGAGCCACCCAGGCGCCCAATTATTTAGAATTTTTCTGCATGAGACTTATGTCTATTCTTCCCATGTATTTAGTCTTCATTAATTTTATCAATATGGATCACATATTTATTTTATATTTCGGGTTATATCTCAATACATTGCTCAAATTGCTACAGCTTTGGCCATTGGGAGCTCTTTCAGTTGCCTGCCATGTCACTTTGAATACATTCCCATCATGTGTTGTCTTAGAGTACTTCCTTACTGTCTGGTACTATAAAATGCTCCAAGATTATCTTGTATATTCCCTTCCTTAATCCTAAAATCGGCCATTTCCTCAGAAAGCCCAGGTTCCTTTTATTGGAGACCAGTCTTAGAAATCAAGACTTGAGTATGAGGTTTGCTCACAGTCCTTGGGACGTCAATGCTTCTAGACCCTCTGAGTTGAGAGAGCAAATATATGTGTGTTGCCTGGTTTTGGTGTGAGGGTAATGCTGGCCTCATAGGATAAGTTAGGAAGTTTTTCTGCTTCTTATAATTTTCTAGAGGAAGTTGTAGAAGATGGGTATGAGTTTGTTAAGTATTTTGTAGAATTTACAAGTGTAGCCAGTGGCGTCTGCTGCTTTATGCTTTGGGAAAGTATTAATTATTGATTCAATTTCTTTAATTGAAATAGTTATTCAGATTATCTCTTTATCCATATCTGAATTTTGTTAGTTTGTTCTTTTAAGGAATTGGTCCATTTCATCTAGTTTATCAAATTCATGGTCCAGATTTGTTCATAGTACCCTTTTATTATCCATTTAAAGTCCCTGAGGTCAGTGCTCATGACCCCTCTTTCATTTCTGATATTGGCAACTTGTGTCCTCTCTCTCTGTCTTTCTGTCTAGTCTGGCTAGAAGTTTGTCAGTTTTATTTATTCAGCCTTTGATTTCATTAATCTTTCTTGATTGTTTTCCTGCCT
The DNA here is from genome assembly GCF_003265705.2 of Callorhinus ursinus. Lineage (NCBI taxonomy): Eukaryota > Metazoa > Chordata > Mammalia > Carnivora > Otariidae > Callorhinus > Callorhinus ursinus. The sequence goes on along the minus strand of NW_027397191.1, from coordinate 647,132 downwards.
TCAATTTCCTTGATTTATACTTTAATTTGTCTTTTCTACTGCTTGCTTTTAGCCTATAAATATTTAAATTTATAATCTGGATCCACATTTTATTTTATTTAAAGATTTATTCTCTATCTATTTATTTATTTATTTTAGAGAGAGAGCACAATTGGGAGGGGGCAGAGGGAGAAGGAGAGAATCTCAAGCAGAGAGCATGGAGTCTGACATGGGACTCGATCTCACGACCCTGAGATCATGACCTGAGCTGAAACCAAGAGTCAGTTGCTTAACCAACTGTACCACCCAGGCATCCCTGGATTCACATTTTAAATGATTGGATCTCTCTCTTAGTTTGGTCTGTTTAATTTGTCAATGAGTATTTAGGTTCAGTTGAATTTTCTTACTGAGAATGTTTCCATGTTACTTCCTCTTTTAAATTCTTATAGTGTAACTCATGAAATTGATGCTAAATGATTTCATTGCACATCTTTATTGTATATAGAAAATGCCATCACAGGGTGGCTGAGTGGTACAGTCGGTTAAGTGCCCGACTCTTGGTTTCGGCTCAGGTCATGAGATCAAGCTCCACGTCGGGCTTTGTGCTCAGTGGGGTATCTGCTTGAGATTCTCTCCCTCTGCCTCTGTCCCTCCCCCTGCTCTCTCTCTAAAATAAATAAATAAACCTTTAAAAAAAAAAGAAAGAAAACCCATTGCCACAAATGTCCTTTGTTATCTTGTTCAATGTTTTGAATCTTAATTTAAACTTGTCTGCTGCTATATTTGGACTCTTTTATTATTATTATTATTATTATTATTATTATTATTATTTTGCATATGTTTGATGTGCCTTTGAAACCATTTAATGTCAACCTTTCTGTGTCACTTTGTTGAAAAACTAAAGAGAATTCTTGGAAAGTTACTAGTTTAACATTTTACCTCTGCTCTTAACCTCAACATATCTACTCTACCTGCCAGAGCTAACTGTTGAAACAAGCAGATGGATGGCTTGAGTGAGACTTCAGGCTCTCTTAGATATCCAGGTCAGGGTGCGTTGAGGGCTTTGTCCCTGGAAGTCAGCAAAATGAGAAAAACAGTCCTTCGACCCCTGGAGCTGATCCTGAAAAGATGTCAATTCTACTCTTTAATACCCAGATATAAATTTCTTGGAGCCCACATCCATACGTTGGGAGTGTCTCCACACTGCAACTGGAGTGATATTTACAGATGCATTATTATCATGTTATCCCTGTGCATATAGCATTTCAATGGCTTTCTGTTATACTTGAAATATAAGCTCCTTACTTGTCTTCTGACTCCTGTGCGATGTGATTCCTACCTACTCCCCCAACGTCACCTCTCTTGCCACTGAACCCATACTACCTGTGTCCAAGTTCTTTGATAGGTAAACCTTTTTCCCACCTCCTCTTCTTGAAACTTATTTTTCTCTAAAACTGTACTCATTTTCTCTCTGCTTCTGTAGTTGAATAATGCCACCTCATCCTTTAAATCAACAATTTAATTCCCTTAATCATAATGTCTCAGCCCACACCTACACCTTATTACAACTTATACTTCGTAGTCATAGCTTTTATACCAAGCAGTTATAGGACTTATGAAGAGAACTCACAGAGTCAGAACAGGATGGTGTTTAAGAAGGTGGACTCTGGATCCAGGTGGCCTGGAGTCAAACACAACTCTGCCACCTAGTTGGGGGATCACAGCATACTTAACCTTTCTATGCCACGTTCTTTCATTTGTAAAAATATCAGTAAGAGGAACTAAATCATATATTTCTGGTGAGGATTAAACAATATATGAAGAGCCTCAAACAGTTCCTGGCATGCAGTACATTCATATGTTAGCTATTAGTACTATTGTTGTTATGGCAAATTGTACCTATGGATTTGTATGTGAATTTGTGCTTACTGTTTTCTCCCCCACTGGCCTAGTAGTTTTCAGAGAGCAGAGAACGTGATAATTACCCTGCACTGTGTCTTCAGCAGTGTTTAATAAATTAACATTTGCTTAATTACTTAATTAACATTAAACATGAAATAATTTTGGCTTTCCAACATCATTAATATCCTGCAAGATAACATTTATGAGACTATGTGAGGTGAAAAGTTGTGGACGGTAACAAGGATGAAATTACTGGAGATTTTCTACTTAACACCAAATAATGTACTCAATCTCATAAGAAGTTATTAATTTATAACACTCGCTTTCAGCTATTAAACCGGAAGGACTAATACAGTCAGTACCTTTCAGGAGTATGGTGGAGATACAGTTCTGTCAGTTATACCTGAGTACAATCCTGCGGCTGCTTCAGAAACTGTAAAGGAATTGGGATAAAATACAATTTGACTTCAAAATGTGAAACATAGAGTTTAAAAACTCCCACTTACTAAGACTGATTACTTCCTACAACCAGAAACATTTATGACATTTAGAGGGGCGCTGTTACAAAGAAGACACAGAAGAAACCCATGAATCAATAGCAAGCTGCTTTACATCCTCACTGTGACTGACTAATCTCAGAATATACCAAACTGTTGAATTGTGTGGGGAACACTAAAGCCATAATTTTCTGTCCCTGCCTTAAACTGGGCCCAGACACACTTTCCACTCCCCATTTTATTTTATTTTTTGTTGTTGTTTAGTTTTTATTTCGTAGTCATAAATCTAATTCTGCAATCCAGCTAGACTTGCAGAGGAGTAAGGAAAATAAGGAGCCCATAGAACTGCAGCAAGATGGGGCACCTGGGTGGCTCAGATGGTTAAGCATCTGCCTTCGGATCGGGTCATGGTCCCGGGATCCTGGGATCGAGCCCCACATCGGACTCCCACCTCAGCGAGGAGCCTGCTTCTCCCTCTCCCTCTGCCTCTCTCCCTGCTCATGCTCTTTCTCTCTGTATCTCTGCGTCTCAGATGAATAAATAAAAATCTTTAAAAAAAAAAGAACTGCAACAAGAGAGCACAGAGATCATAGGATGTTTTGAGCAGATGGGGGTGCAGGGGTGCTCTCCTGAGCTACAGAAGGAATAGTCTGGTGGTTAAGAAAAAACACAAGTCAAATTTATCAGGTTTGTCCACAGTCAGCAATGGTGGTCTTCTTGCTGGTCTTGCCATTGCTGGACCCAAAGAGCTCCATGGCATCCACAATAGTCCTGCCCCCCTCACCTTGCCAGAGACCACACTTGCCATCACACTCAGTCTTGGCAGTGCAGATGGAAAACTGAACCGTTCACGTTGGGTCCAGCATTTGCCATGGACGAGACGCCAAGACCCATATGCTTCAGGATGAGAGTCTCATCATTAAACTTCTCCCCACACATGGAGTTACTGCCAGTGCCATTGTGGCGGGTGAAGACACCACCCTGGCACATAAATCCCGAAATAATCTTGTGAAAGCAGGAAACTTATAACCAAATCCTTTCTCCCCAGGGCTCAGAACACAGAAGTCTTCTTTTCCTTTTTTTTAAAGATTTTATTTATTTATTTGACAGAAAGAGCATGAGCAGGGGGGAGGGAAAGAGGCAGAGGGACAAGCAGACTCCCTGCTGAGTGTGGAGCCCCATGTGGAGCTCGATCCCAGGACCCTGAGGTCATGCCCTGAGCCAAAGGCAGATGTTTCACTGACTGAGCCCTGCAGGCGCCCCGAGCACAAGTTTTCTGCTGTCTTTGGAATTTGTCTGCAAACCGCTGGAGAGAGACACAGCCCATGGGCTCACCCTCCACAGTGATGTCAACGGACGTGGTGGGGTTGACCATGGCTGGGCGCCGCTGGTGACTCCTGAGCAGCGGCATCTGCAAGGCTCCAATCCCTATTTTAAACAACATTAAGCAATAATAACTTAGCTACTTGTTCCAGGAAATATCAATTGAATGGCTCACTTATCAAGATTTCCTTCAAGTCTTTGGCCTTGCTGTGCCCACCAACCCAAAGCTACTATTTTTAAGCTCTGCCCAAACTCAACCAATTCTCTGTCTTGCAAGGTTCACTTCATAATCACTCATCCCAGGTCTGAAAACCTTATAAATATCCTTCCTTAAATTTTCCCTTTGGAGACACCAATAGTGCTGTCGAGAATTTTCCATTTCTGGGGTGGGTGTGATAAACTCAGCTTTGCTTGATCAACAACTGTGTATGGTGGTCTTTGGGGAATTTGACAATCAATAGATACAGTGTAAGTTTTTGGTGGACATACACGTTTATTCTTATTGAATATATGCCTAGGAATGAAATTTGAGGTCAAAGAATAGGCAGATGATATATTGTCAAGTAATGGCCTCTTCCCTAAATCCATGTCTCATAGTCCCCCCACACATCAGCTGTGTGAGTAGCTTTGGCCAATGGGACATTGCAAACATGACATAAGGAGAAATTTGAAAAGGGATTGTCCTCTTGGAACACTGATGCCAGGTAAAGTTAGTATATTAAAGTTAGTATATACCCTATTGTATTGCCACATTAATGTAATAGAAACTGACAAACAGCTTTCCGAATGGTTGTACCATTGCAACACTCCCTCTAGCTGTGTAGAGTTCGAGTTTCTCCACATCCTCACCAACGCTTGGTGTTGTCTCCTTTGGGGTTTTAGCCATATTTACATATTTTAGCAATATGTAAGGACATATTGCACTTTTTTGGATGAGTACTGAGTTGAGCATCTTTTTATATGTTTGTCAGCCATTTGGATCTCTTTTTGTGAAGTTCTTGTTCAAGTTAATTGCCCATTTAAAAATTTTGATATTTTTCTTTTTAGGATTGATGCTGGAGTTCTTTATAGGTTCAGAATAGGAGTCTTTTTATCAGGTATATAGAAGGTAAGTATTTTCTCCAGTACTCGGTAGCCTGCCCTTTGATGTTCTCAACAGTGTCTTTTGATAATCAGAAGTTTTGATGAATTCTAACTTATTTTTTTCATATATTGTTAGTATTTTTTGTGTCCTGTTGGAATCCTCGTTTACCAAGTCCATGAAGACGTTTTTCTGTGTACTTTTTTCCAAGCTTGTGGTAGTTTGTCTCCATGATGTTCACCAATCTCTTCCCTATGCATACATCATGCCATTCCCCTAATAATAGAAAGAATGTATTCTTCCTTTCCCTCTTGAATCTGGATTGGTGGCCTCATGACTCACCTGACCGATAGAATGCTGTGAAAGTAGACATTCTGGAACTTCGGAGTTTTGGTCATAAAAAGTTTAAAGCTTCTACCATGGTTTTTTAGAACACTCACATTAGAGGAAGCCAGCAAGCACGTTAGAAGTCTAACTACCCTGAGACTACTTGGTGGAGAAGGAGTGCTCCCAGTAGGCACCCAGGTATTTCAAACATCACAAAGCACCAGGTATGTAAGTGAAAGAGCATATTGAATACTTTATTCCCAAAAGATGCTATAAGAAGAAGAGATGAGGCCCCAGACTTATGGCCCCATCTGAGCTGTGACAGCTGTTTTCCCCTTTAGAAGCCATCCTTGCTGAGGACCCAGACATCATAGAGCAGAAATGAGTGTTCCTGGAAGTCCTCTTTCTGAACCAAAACTGACAAGTGGCTGTGGCCCAGGGCTACTCTAGAGTGGTGTCGCATTTAGGGTGGGTTATTACTGGGTTATTAGTGGTATCACCTTTTATATTTGTTACTGTATTCTCGTTGAACCTGAGGGAAAGTTAAGGCAAGGCCTATTGCGTCTCTCCACTGGACTTACAAAGTCTGGTATTTCTATCCTTTTTCATAGAACTGATACTATACTAATAAAGATAATATAGTGTGAGCTTTCAAGAAAAGAAGACTTTCCTCAAAAATGTACAGCTCCTAGGGTGCCTGAGTGGTTCAGTTGGTTAAGCATCTGACTCTTGATTTCGGTTCAGGTTGTGATCTCAGGATTGTGAGACTGAGCCCTGCCTCAGGCTCTCTGCTCCGCGGGGAGTCTGCTTCTCTCTCTCCTACCTCTCCCCCGTTCATGCTCTCTCTCTAAAATAAATAAGCAAATCTTTTAAAAACTGTACAGTTCCTCAAACAAAGGTAATATTTATTTTTCCTCAAATAATTCAGGAAGTTTTTAGGGCTCAAATATTTCTAATGATTAGTTTAGTCTGACTGTATTCTTTCACTGAAATGACTATTATGATATGATCATGTTAGAATGTTTGCTATCAGTCAATATTATGAGAGGCACTTATCATAGTTCAGCTTACAGAATTTTTATGTTGAGAATTAATACAGGAAAATCAAGGCACCTAGGTGGCTCAGTCGGTTAAGTGTCTGCTTTCAGCACAGGTCATGATCCCAGGGTCTTATAGAGTCTTGCATCGGGCTCCCTGTTCTGCAGGGAGTCTGCTGCTTCCTCTGCCCCTCTACCCACTCATTCTCTCAATCTCTCTCTCAAATAAATAAATAAAAACTTAAAAAAAAACAGGAAAATCAAATTAGCTAACGTCATTACTCTTAAATAATATTAGCAAAGTTTATAGACTTAAGTATAGACTCAAAGTGGAAATAACTTGGCAATACTGTTGAATCTTTCCAAAACCATTTTAGGGCAATTCAACCATTTGTTCAGAGTTTTGATGACTTAAAGGAGGAAGAGTCAAAATCTGGGAGTTACCCCTGTTCAGCCGAAGGATGCTATGTATTTCCCCATCTACGGATGCGTTCTGACCATGAAGCCAAACAGCTGCACACCCTGGAGGCTGTGGGTCCAGAGTCAGCCCTCCATCCTGGGCTAGCCCACTGTTCCCTGACCAGTACTATCAGCCCCCCTCACTGGCTGCTCTTCTCAACCACCTACACTTTGAAACATCCACACAATCGTCTTGCTTTTCATAGTTAAAGCAAACACTTACATTAATGCAAACACAGTATCAATAACTGTTTAAGCCAACTCCATTAGATTTGTAGAATAATTCATATTTCACAGCTAAATAACCTAGGAATCAAAGAGATTAAGTAGCATAAGCAAGGATACACATTTAAAATATGATGGAGCTGGGATTCAATTCTAACTTTCAGTAACTAAATGGTCTATACTCTTTCCACTGCTCTGTAGTGAAGGAAAATAAAAGTTAAAGACTAGAAGGGAAAGAAAAGGGGTATTTTCTGAGATCCAGGGCAAAATCTGGATGCTAACAATTACTATATACACCATGAGAAATTAATGACAAGAGTGAATTCAGAAGGAGAAACGTTTTCTTAATTTCTGGGGCATCTTAAAATTTCATGGAAACCTGTATCCAGGCTTTGAAAAGGATATCACTGCATACAAATGAGGAATCACACTGAGGTGTTTACTCTATGTTAACTGGAAGTAAAATAAAAACTTAAAAAAATAAAAAATAAATAAACTGAGGTGTTTAAGGATTAGACAGTTTAATCATAAGATGTTTGGGGCGCCTGGGTGGCTCAGTTGTTAAGCGTCTGCCTTCGGCTCAGGTCATGATCCCAGGGTCCTGGATCGCGCCCCGCATCGGGCTGCCTGCTCGGCAGGAAGCCTGGTTCTCCCTCTCCCACTCCCCCTGCTTGTGTTCCCTCTCTCGCTGTGTCTCTCTCTGTCAAATAAATAAATCTTTAAAAAAAATCATAAGATGTTTGAATCAAATATAAAATTAATTCCATCTGGACTGATCATTTGCATTGATTTGAAAGTAACTTCTGGGCATAATGTGTAGATTATACTTCTAAGTCAGAAAATGTTATGATGAAATCTTTATACAGTTGACTCTTGAACAACACAGGTTTGACCTGTGTGAGTTCACTTACACACGGATTTCTTTCGATAAATACATACAAATGTATTTTCTCTTCCTTACAATTTTCTTAAATAACATTTTCTTTTCTCTAGCTTACTTGATTGTGAGGATAAGTTTAAAATACATGTAACGTACAAAATACGTGCTAATGGACTATCTATGTTATTAGTAAGGCTTCTGGTCAGCAGTAGACTATTAGTAGTCAGCCTTTAGGAGAGTCAAAAATTATACGCAGATTTTCAACTCCATCAGGATGTCAGTGCTCCTAAGCCCCCCATTGTTCAAGGTTCCACTGTATTTATTCACAGTCTTAGAGGGTTTCTGCACCAACGTGACCAGAAATTTTCACCTGTGTATCCCAATAGATCAATAATTACTCCCTTGATGCAATTAATTTGGTTGGCCTCAAAGAATTAGGGCTAGAGGTAATATTTTACATGAGATTCAGGATCCTACTGGTAGAATACATTTCAAATATATATGATTTGCAGTTATAACCAACATTCATCAGCAAATGAATGCAATAAATTTGTTATTTTGCCAAAATAGGTCAAGCAACATTTTTATTCACCTGTACAAGAATAAACATATCATCTGTGTCATTTTTTAAGCAAAATTTGATGAAATTAAAGGGAGATATAGTCAATTTCACAGTCATAGCTGGATACTTTAACATTCATATTAGTTGATTTCTCAGCAGTTGACATAACTAGGCAAAAAAAAAAATCAGTAAAGACACAGATGTTCTGAACACTATCAACCATGTTAACCTAATTGATACTGATGTCACAGGCCACCTTTGTCAGAAAACTGTCCCAAGAACATAACCACAGCTTGTTTTCAGCACAGCAACTTATAGCAGGCAGTCTCCAGGAATAAGACAGGCCTCCGCCTTACAGAACCTTCAAACCTGCTCAACAGACACCTTCCTTTCCAGCAACACTTGTCAAAAGAAATGACAGACCTTAGTGGGCACATTGTCTGGTGGGTGGTGACCATCAGAACTTTCACAAAGGCACCTGTGTGAAGTCCCTAAGAAATCATCTAACAATTTTCAAAGGAATTCAACATTTTTGTTATCTTAGGTTTTGTTTGATGTCATAGAATAATGAAGTTTCTCATTTTACTTTTCTATGACTGTTTCTACTGGGACTCTTTAGATAACATTTTTAAAGAAGTCTGCCATACTCCCCTAACATAGGGCATAGTTTGTATGGCAATAACTCTAGTTAATGCATTAAAAATTACGGCAGAAAAAATATGGTAGAAAAATTATGATAGAGATAGATTGTTGCTTTTCAGATAGCCAATCAATTCTGGACTTTCAGAAACTATCAATTATGCAAAGCAAAATAATTTTTTTTCTTCAAAAAGAGAATAGTGGCTTTTTTAACAAAAAGTCAGAAGGAAGTTATTTTTTATGCTTAAAAAGTAAGTAAATTTTTTAATTTAAATTTTCTTATCAATTGCAACTGTGATATTTAATTTCACACAGAATGGATATGAATAGCTATGTCTTTGTGGAGTTTTGTGAGCCCTCCTCAAGTTGATAAATATTATTTTTAATAAGCATCCTAATAATGAGTGATATTCTCATATTATAGATTCATTCCTTTGAATGGCTATTTTTTTAAATGATCCCCTAAGACAATAAAATACTGAAGTGAAAAGAAGTTTGAATTTATCTTTTTTTTAAACACTTCTAAAGAGAGTAAAAACAGGACCAACAGAAGAATTGCTTTGGTACCAGAGTAGAGACAGAGTAATGAGTTTGTTGTGAAAAATCCTGAGCATATCTTCAGGGAGTATGTCAGGAATGAAAGGACAATCATATATGATAAAAAAAATTCATATAATTTATAATAGGTGTATGACACTCATTCCACATTCACATTTGTTCTGCTTTACCTCTATAAATTACTTCAGATAGATGTTAAACCTCTCGAAGCAAAATAAACCTTTTTCTTTTTGATTCTGTCTTAAGAATACTCCCTAGAAATTATGTCAAGACAGGAGTGCCTGGGTGGCTCAGTCAGTTACGTGCTGACCCCTGATTTCAGCTCAGGTCATGATCTCAGGGTCCTGAGATTAGGTATAAGATTCTTTCTCCCTCTGGGGATGCCTGGGTGGCTCAATTGCTTAAGGAGGTCATGATCCCAGTGTCCTGGGATTGAGCCCCCCCCCGCCCCCCGCATGGGGCTCCTTGCTCAGCAGGGAGCCTGCTTCTCCCTCTGCCTGCTGCCCCCCCAAGCTTGTGTGCTCTCTCTGACAAATAAATAAATAAAATCTTTAAAAAAAAAGATTCTTTCTCCCTCTGCCCCTCCCCCTGCTTGTGCTCTCTCTCTCAAATGAATAAATAAAATCTTTTTAAAAAATGGGAAATGAGTAACAAGGAATAATGAAATGGGGACTTCAAAGGCATTATACAGAAGAAAATCATTTTAATGAGGAGGGGAGAAATACCTTTCTTAGGTCAATCTGAAGAGGTTTAAAATTCTGAACTGTTGTTACCGTAATAGCCTCTAAGCCATGGCGGAATTCATAGTAATTCCCCTCGAGTTTATGACTCATATGTCGGAAAAGAAAAGGTTTTGTCCCCTAAAAGTTGGGGATGACTTTTGATACACATAGAGATTCCTCAATGGCTTTTTTCCCTCTCTTTTCATAGAGTTTACATTGAATTAAGAAAAAAATTATAAAACATTTGACAGCAAATGTAAACTCAGACTCCATATTGTGATAGACCCACTTGTAATCTTGAAGAACAGACAGAATTAGTGCATCAATTAAAGTGAAGGACTGATTTCTGGGTGTAATCAGTTAAGATTAATAATCATCCCAAGCTATTACTGATTACTTACTATCTACAAGGCATTTTAATAACAACTTAATACCTGAAATGGTGCTAAAAAGGATTAAATAAATAATAGTCTTATGATCAAGGAATTTATAGACTAATAGGAGACATATTAATATAATACTATTAACTAGAAAAACTGTCATTTCAGTGTACAAACATGCAATTAGTTAAAAGAAGAGACAGAGCATTTTTAAATCAAAGAGACTCAGATAATTTTACAAATATTATGTGAATGTAAGCTAACAACTGGAGCACGGGAAAGATTTGGACAGGGGATTTGCATGAGCACTGTGGAAATGGGTGATGTCATGGTATTAACAGTTAAAGAAAAATGAGTGAGTTTCTGAATGGTAGAATTCTCTTATAACAGGGCTGGGGCTGATTATTAGGTACCCTGCACATGCATTGTGCACTCAGTAGCAAAAGCAGTGCTATTCAGTGGATAACAGCAAAGGTTCAGACTTGTACACACCACTTCTGAACCCCACTTATCTTCTGTGTGACCTGCATTAACTTACAAAGGGTCTATAAACCATAGTTTTGTCATTTTAAAAGACAGGATGAAAATACCTACATCCTTTCATCAAGAGGCTTGAGGCTGTATACTTAGTTTTAGAACATAAATAAGATACACGGTTAACTTTGTAGGGGAAAATGTATCCTTCAGTAGAAAATTATGCATTACCAGATTCTGATCCTGTGTAAATTATATATTATATATTATTATTAATTGTAAATTATACATAAATTGAGAGGAATGCAAAATAACTCTTGTCAATGACATGTGAATTCAGTTCTGTCAGGTAGAAATGGAATTGGCTTCTCTCCCCACAGCAGATGAAGAATTTTCTTGTCTCCTTTTGCACATTCATTCCAACATTTCTTCACTTTTTATAAATTTGTGCCTTTTGACTTCTTTTTATTTTTTTATTTTTATAGACTTTTTTTTAAAGATTTTATTTATTTAATTGACAGTGAAAGAGACACAGCAAGAGAGGAAACACAAGCAGGTGGAGTGGGAGAGGGAGAAGCAGGCTTCCCGCTGAGCAGGGAGCCTGATGCGGGGCTCAACCCCAGGACCCTGGGATCATGACCTGAACCAAAGGCAGTCACTAAGCTGACTGAGCCACCCTGGGGCCCCAAGATTTTATTTTTTTAAGTAATGTCTACACCCAACATGGGACTGGAACTCACAACCCTGAGATGGAGAATTTCAGGCTACCCCAACTGAGCCAGCCAGGAGCCCCTTGACTTTTTTTTTTTTAACTGGTTGTTAAGTTTGCCTGATTCCTTCACTAACAGAGTTGAATAAAATCTTTAACACATGTTTATTTTATATCTCCATGAAAATCATTTCACTGTTCTTCTAAGACTTAATTCTTTTTACTAAATATAATTTTGCTGAGATAGATCCATATTACTCGTGGCTATGGTTGGTTCCTATTGATTCTGGATACACTTCAGGGTATTTATCCATATTTTTAAAAAACCCAAGGGTTTGACTCATGGGCTAATTCTATTATAAGCACAAAGTAAATGGCAGTATTTGAAAAAAAAAATCATCTAGGACTGCATAACTTAGCACATTGTTGCTCCTGCTCACGGTTGCCTCCCCAAAACCTTTTTCAGCGCCCCCTTTACCTCTTTATTCCTTAAGGTGTATATGAGTGGGTTCAACATGGGAGTTGCCAGGTTGTAGAAGAGGGTGAGAAACTTGCCTTGGTCCTGGGAGGAGCTGTTTCCTGGCTGCTGTACATGTAGATGATGCTCCCATCGAACAGGGAGACCACGGTGAGGTGGGACCTGCAAGTATTGAGCGCCTTCCGGCGCCCAGCCGCGGACTCGATCTGCAGCACTGTTGCAGCGAGAATAAGAGCGAGGGGTAGCAGGACGATGAGAATGGCGAAGGGAAAGACCAGCACGTCCACTGCACGGGCGTCCACACAGGCGAGCCTGATCAGTGCTGGCGTTTCGCAGAGGAAGTGGTTGACCCAGCGCCGGCCACATCGGGAAGGAATCATTGTGAGTGGGGACATGATGAAGGCATTGACCAGTCCGCTGCCCCAGGCCACGGCCACCAGTTGTAAACACAGCTGGGAGTGCATAATGACCAGGTAGTGCAGGGGCTTAGCGATCGAAGGCCGTCACAGTCAGGAGGATGCGCTCGAAGCTCCCCACAGGAAGGAAGGAGAGAAGCTGGACCACACAGCCAGCTGGCTGATAGTCTTGTCAGGGCCCCAGAGGCTCACCAGCATCTGTGGGAAACAGCTCGTACTGAAGCAGAGATCTAGAAAGGAAAGATTGGCCAGAAAGAAGTACATCGGGGTATGAAGTCGAATGTTTAATATCCACACAAGGATTATGGTTGAATTTCCCAACACAGCCACTGAATATAGGGTAAAATTTACTATGAAGAGCACCAGCTCCAGCTTGGGACGATCAGAGAAGCCCGCCAAGATAAAACCATACTCTGAGCTGTCATTGGATTTTTCCATTGTCTTCCTTTCACATCATCTGTGTACCTGGTAAGAATAAAATGAATACTTGATCTATATTTTCTGAAAACCAATGAATGTCAGGAATTTTAAGGAACAGATAAGCCATCAAAGTCTAGCAACCCATCCTATATTGGGATAGCTTCTGCCCAGCCATTTAAGCCATTCATCATTTGTTCAAGCATGTAACAAATTATTTCACTGTTGGAAAATTCCAACTTATAATCATCATCCTTTTACTACATAGGAATTTTCTTCCTCATTCATAAGGCAAAATATTTCAACTTTATTGAATATACATCATATCTAATCTCTCTTCATATGGCAACCATTTAAATATTTTAAGCTAAAAACTAAATTTTCTTTAGGCCAAGATGTTTAGTTTTCCACAACGATTCTTCCTATAACAAGGCCATCAATTCTGTTATCACCTTATAACCATCTTCCACATTCCCTGAATGTTGACAATGACTTTCTGGAACTCTGACAACCAGGGCTGAGTTCAGTATCCAGGATATGATTTGAAAAACACAAAGTACAGGGAAACTACTGCTATCATGACCTGGATATTATATTCTTTTTTTTCCAAATATTTTATTTGGGAGACAGCACAAGCAGGGGCAGGGGCAGAGGGAGAAGCGTGCTCCCCACTGAGGGCAGAGCCTGATCTGGAGCTCAAAACCCTGAGATCATGACCTGAGCTGAAGTCAGATGCTCAGCTGACTGAGCCACCCCCGCGTCTCTGGATATTATATTCTTATCAAGGTGCTATAAGTCTGTAGCTACTTCATAGTGTCAGTGTTACCTTTTTACTTAGGTTATAATCGGATCTACTAAATATGTACTTATCCAATGAAATGCTGTCAAATCTGACCTCTTTCATTCACTTTTTGAAAGAAAAAGATTTCTGTAGCATAGAATCCCAGGATCGGGGAAGATATTCTGTCCAGTAATAAAATGGCAACTTTGGGTATATTTGTCTTCTGGTAGTCTTTTAGAAACATTGAAACAACGTGATTAGCTTTCGGAAGAAAGGTGCATAGCAATAGAGATGAATATGGAGAGAGAAGGAAGGAGACTGTGGTGCATAATTTTAAAAAGTAAACTGAAGATTGACTCTGATATGGCTAAGAAGGATAAAGAGAGCTGGAGTCATAATTGGAATAGAGGCTCTTAGGATAATAATGACCAAAGAAAGAAGAACAAGTATGAAAATAGCAGAATAGCAGAAGGAAATAAATGTAATTCAGACCCTTTGTCATGTTGATTCTTTGATGATAGAAGCAAAAATAACAAGACTAAAATTATTAAGTGGACATGCTAAAATATCTACTCTGCTGTGTGATCTAGAGAATCCTGAGCTGCTTCAATTAATCATAATATATTCAAGTAGTAACCTGGGAAAAAATAAAGGCAGAGTAGAACACAAATTGTTGTCATGAATATTTTAATTTTCAAATAAAAAACTTATCTTCAGTGAAAACTTCTCATCTTCAAAGTTCTTATAGTAAATTTATTTTCCACAGTCAAATACATTATACCAAAGTAAAAGAAAGAAAGTTTTCTTAACTTTCTCTAATCATTTAGGCTTACCTGGCTTTAACTTTCCCAAGGGATTTAGAGTTAACACATAGTAATGTTTTTCCTTCAGGTTGGGATTTGGTCCCTGGGATTTTATGGAAGATGGTGCAGTTAATATAAGTAGAAAATAACAATAGGGTGATGTGAGACAAATGCACCAGAAATCATATAGAAGTGGTTACAAGGGTCTCAACTTGCACATCAAGCCCTGAACTGATTTCAAACGTTAGATTCTAGTTTCTTCCTCAAGAGTTGTAAAAGCTGTGTGATTATTCCAATGATTTGACTGAAGTGATAGAGTAATGATATATCCCCACCTCAGAGGAAAAGTAAAATGGAGTAATTCCCATAGGGTAGTTAAATTATAAAGAAAAGAGACAACTGTAATAGAAAAATAGCATTAGCATTCTTCCCTGTCTGCCCACCATTTGGGCCAAATACCCAGCCTTCAGGAGGCTTTTAGGAGCCTTCAACCAAAACCCCAAGGCAAAGACTTCCTGTTGGCCCCAGAAGATAACCAACACAGATGCGAATGCTCTTATAGACCCAGATAGAAAACATGGAAGACTAATTTCTCAGCATCGAAGATGGTGCCTAGAGGTTGACATAACACGTTTCCTTGTTGAGATCACAGGGACTGCATACTCCTACGGGTAATTAGCAGGGCTGCGGGAAGAGACTAGAAGAATATATTCTTAGGGGAAATCTTGGAATAACACCAGATGATTCAAAACTCTTAGATTCTTTTCTTGGTTTCCCTCTGGGGTCATATCCTCAAAATTTGATCTTTTATTTTTGTGGTTAACTATTTCTGGTGTTTGGTGAGGTGAAAAGTTCAAGTTTGGCAATGTAGTGCAAATATGGATAGCTTTTGAACACCTCTTTATCCCTGAAATGAGATTTAGTCTGTTTTCTGAGGAAAAAATTTTAAATTCTAATTTCTTTCTTAATATAACTTTCAAAAGGATAACACAAAAGAGTGTGTCAAGTTTCTCTTTGTTACTTGATTTGTAACTTTTATTTTGACTTAGATTGGTTAAAGTTCCTGGAATATTGTAAACATAAAATAAATACTAGGAATTTGATTGATTGATGTTCTTTAAATTATATTCAAACAAAAAGAAATGGAAACCACACTGACTACCCTTTGGAGAAGGTAAAATTGCCCCCAAGGAACTCAAATGATCCCATCATCTCTTGCAACCAGTGAAATCAAGGACTAGAGACATTCTTCTCAGAATGATGATAGCCTAAGAGTAATCATAAATCATATTCACTGATGTGACACATTCCAGCTTACAGGTTTTCCCCAGACTGATGTTATTTGAAACTCATGACCAACCCTTAAGAACCCACTTCCAAAGCAAAACATACATATAAATTATCTGGGTTTAAAATGGTATTTTATAGTTATGAAAATAATAATGAAGTAAAAAAAAAAAGTAGGAACCAAGCATTACAGCCAAAGGACCAACTGCAATGATTAATGAGTCCTCAGATAAAGCTTGCTAATCATTTTTGAAAACAGCACAATACCTACAACACCTATTTGGAACAAAGCAAATATTTTTGGTATCAAAGGGGATTTGCTAACAAGCTTTTTCAGATAAGGATTACACTTGCCTGGATAAAACAATGGGAAAAGGATGAGATAAAATGTAGTGAAATTATAATTCATATGATCCCAAAATACATAAAACTTTTTCAACCTCGTTTATAATTAAATAAATACAAATTAAAACAATGAGATATTTTCAGTTTGGTAATATCCTATCAGTGAGGATATGAGAAGTTGGCACTCATATGTTCTACGTGGGAATGTAAATCAGGCTTAAATTTTTGGAGGATAGTTACCAAATTTAAATTTGGCAAATCCACAGTCTTTGACCCACTAATTCTAATTCCTGGAATTAATTATTTGGATTTCTTCCATAGGTATGTAAAGATATATGTAATCTATATTCTATAATCTCTCTATATATAATAGAGATATATATTAGATATATAAGAGAGAGATATCCTATAATCTCTATATCAGTTACGTTGTGGCTAAAAAAGGAAACAGACTAAATGTCCATTGACTGAATAATCATTAAATAAATGTTTGCACAGTTGTGAAATAAATAACATTTAAAAATCACACAATGTGGTGTGTGTGTGTGTTGATATTGGTATTGATACAGAACTGATATGAAATTCATATGGAAACAAAAATGAAAGATATAAAGTATATTTCAGGTATATTATATATTAAATATTTTAAATATATTTAAGTATATTGACCATATAAGATTATATTAAATATAAATTCTATTTTAAAACATGTTAAAATTAATAAAATTATTAAAATAGTTATGTTAAATATATAAAATATATTAAACTTAATTTTCAAAATTTCAGATATAGTGCATTCTTACTTCTATGTTTACATAAATATGCAATATGTTTGGAGGAGATGAATTTTCAATCTTCATCTTTTTCAAATTAAAAAGATGTTAACATATAACTACATAGAAATGTAACATATAACCATGATTATGTTACTTGAAACATTTAAAAGAGTTAAATAAAATTTTGGAAGTGAATAAAAATAATTCAGCTTGAGTTTAATATTTAGGTTTGACTCCAGAACAATCTTAACCTCACAAAGAATATATATCTTTGCATCTCACTTCTAAAGCACGAACGTTATTGGGATTGGCTACATGCATATTTTATAGAGCCCATGATTCCACACCGACTGAGAGCACTCCAGTGCTCAGTCTTCTGATCCACAGTAATGTAGTGGTGTAATTACATTCAGCACTCCATCATTTCCTCACACCACCCGGGAATCTGGTAGGAGATAAATGATTTTGCCTCTTTCACAAACTGACATTTAGGTAGAGAAAACAAATATTTTTCAAAATCAAATCAGGAAAAATGATTTGTAGCACTGAGACCAAATCGCAATTCAGCTGATAAAATCCAGCACAGTTTCCACTAGATACTTGCCTGATCCCTCTAAATTAGACTTCACTCTGATTCTGTGGGCTCAGATGGAACCTGTAAACATAACATTACCACAAGTATTTTTGTATAAACTACTAGTCTTTTAAAAGAAAAAAAATTAGCTCAATTTTCTTCTTTTTTCAAGGTAATAGTATGAATAAGTATAGAAGAAACCAGATATAATAATACATTGTTTTCTACCTTTAAATATTTTACAGTTCTTTTTTTTTAAAGATTTTATTTATTTGACAGAGAGAGCACAAGCAGGGGGAGTGCCAGGCAGAGGGACAAGCAGGCTCCCCACTGAGCAGAGAGCCCGATATGTAGGACTTGATCGGGGGACCCTGGGATCATGACCTGAGCCCAAGGCAGATGCTTAACCGACTGAGCCACCCAGGCACCCTTTACAGTTCTTTATATGAACATAAAGCTAATGAATCTAAATAACTAAGAAGAAAATGCAGGGTTTTGAGTCTTTTGTTTTTTTCTATTTGCCCTGTCTTCTAAGTGAAAAGAAAATATGAGTGCCTATTATTTCACTGAAAAGTGATTCATTTGCCCTGACAGTTATGTTCTACAGGATATGAGAAGGAAAGATGGAATTATAGACTGGAAAAACTGAAGAATGAGAAATGTTTGGATCTGTTGAAAAAAGCAGTTTTTCTTAGATCATTTTTGCTCTCTGGTAAAACTGAAATATGGCTACATTTACTCATGTGATTCCCTCTGGGTAACTGTGGAGAATCTTAAGAGGTTTTTGGATGATGAGGTCCATGAGCAATATTTAAAACTAGAGCAGGCAGGAGAGCAATTTTCAACTTCTGCAGTTTTTATAAAAGTTGGAAGAAAGAACAGGACCCTGGAGAGCTCATTACAAAGCTCCTTAGACTAGGCGGCTGATGACAATGATCTCATCTTCTCCACGTCCACAGGGATCGGCTCTTGGAGAGTAGAACTGATTTCCATGTTCTCCCCATGCTGCATGCAGCTATTAAAAAGTTTCCAATGAGTTTCATTATAATTCACAGAATGGAGCAATCTCTAGGGTTATCTGCCTTAAAGGAGAAACAGTCAATTAGGAACTGATTGCCGTGGAGAGCTAACTTGAATCAGCCCCTCTCACCATTGGGTTCCCTTAGCTGTATAGTTGCTGCTCAGAGCTACTCCGGAGCCCTGGGGATTTGTTCAACAGTGTTATTCACACTTGACCTTTCAAACAAAACACCAAATCTCAACTTTCCCAATATAACTGGAATAATCATCCCCTCACTTCTGGATGGCATTTTGTTGAGCAGGGGTTTAGTAGGAGTATCTAGGAAAGCTGTTCTCTGTCAGTGACTTTTTGTTGTTCTATACTTACTCTTCAGCAATAATTCCCATAAAAACGTGTAAGACAAGATTACTCTGGGAATGCAATAAACTTACTTAACAACATTCGCAGTCATTGTGAAAGACACATGGTGTATAAATAAATTTTATGCATCTGCCCTTAAGGATCTCACAATCCTGAGGAAGGTAAGAATGAGGAAGTTATAACATTCTATAACTATAACATATAGTTATAGTTTTATATATATAACTATAACTATTCTATTCAAGACAGAAAAAAAGGATAAACGTTGGTTTATTGATTCTATTGTATTGTTAATTGCTCATTATTTTCCCACTCTACCATATCTCCCTTCCCTTTATTTTTTTCTTAAAGATTTTATTTATTTGAGAGAGAGAGCACATGAGTGGGGGAGGGTCAGAGGGAGAAGCAGACTCCCTGCTGAGCAGGGAGCCCGACGCGGGACTCAATCCCGGTACTCGATCCTGGGACTCCAGGATCATGACCTGAGCTGAAGGCAGTCGCTTTAATCAACTGAGCCACGCAGGCGCCCCTTATCTTTCTTCCCTTTAGGTATTGTATTCACTGCTGCATTCCCAATGCCTAGCAAAGTGTTAGCAGTGACTCAAAAAATGATATGTAAATATATCAGTTAATCTCCAAAGTGATAGTAAATATAATGTGTTGAAGACCTGCTGTCTTTTACAGGGAACATTTTGCAACAACAACAACAACAACAACAAAACACAGGTAATTTTCAATAGAACGGATTCAAAATGATGACATCTGTATCATCTTTTTTCTTCATGCATTTCCATTTACTATACATAAATATTTCTGTTTATTGACAACTATATACATGTAGTTAAATAATAAAAATAATAAGTGGGAGCAGGTGATATATAGCAAAATTGAAGATTCACATATGTAATGTTCCAGAAATTACATATCTATAGAAAAACTTGCACATAGGCCCAAGAGATTGATACAATGTTCAATACAGCTTTATATGTAACAGCAGATAATTGGAGAGCACCTAACTAAATAGCAACTGGAGATTAGTACACGGTTGTCCATTCATGCAAAGGAAGATACTACAATATAGAAAACGAATCAAAATGGATGAATCTCACATGACATTAAATGAAAGTGAAGAAAGTTTGGCACTGGTGAAGCAATCATGCTGGGACTTATGAGCCATGTTAACAGTTTAAACTTTACAATAATGGCAATGGAGGGTTTGGGGCAAGAGTGAGTTAGTGCCACGGTTTCAACTAAAGTATGACATTAATAGATAAAGAAGATGTGAGATAGATATAGATATAGATATAGATATAAAATGGGACATTGTTCACCCATCAAAAGAATGAAATCTTGCCATTTTCAAAGATGTGGATAGAGCTAGAGTGTATCATGCTAAGTGAAGTAAGTCAGAGAAGGACAAATACCATATGATTTCACTCATGTAGAATCTAAGAAACGAAACAAATGAGCAAAGAACAAAAAGAGAGAGGCAAATCAAGAAACATATATTCTTAACTCTGGAGAACAGGGTTACCAGAAATGGGGGGTGGGTGTGTTGGGTGAAACAGATACTGGGCATGAAGGAGGGCACTTGTGATGAGCACAGGGTGTTATATGTAAGTGTTGAATCACTATACTGTACACTTGAAATTAATATTCTACTGTATGTTAACTAACTGGAACTTAAATAAAAACTTTAAAAACGGGGCACCTGGGTAGTTTAATTGGTTGGGTGCCCGACTTTTGATTTCAGCTCAGGTCTTGATCAGGGTTGTGTGTTCGGGCCCTATGATGGGGCTCCATGCTAGGGGTGACGCCTACTTAAAAAAATATAAAGAAATAACTTTAAAAAAACACTTAAAAATAAATGAATGAATGGATAAATAAATAAAATCTTAAAAAACAGAACGTATGCCATTAATAAACATGTTTCGGTATGAGCAGTCTCACTGGTGTTGGAATGAATGTGAGGGGAACAAGCTTAGAGGCCAAGGGAGAAATTAAGACATTGTTGTAGTTACACGGTGAGTGATAGAAGTAGGAAGTAAACACAAATTCAAGAATATGGATATTGAAGAGAAGAAACTGACAGGATCATTTATTGCATGCAAACAATGAGAAAAAGGGCTGACTCGTGGCTGCTATTTGAAATTCTGGTTTGACCAACCGAATCCTCTCTATAATCTCAGTTTCAAACATCTCTTTCACAAATAACACCTCTTATTTTTCCAGCTGACTTTGTCTTGAAATCTGATTCTAATTATCCTTCAACCATCCAATCCTTTGGTCTATCTTTTTTTTCTCCTTCCTATCCTCTTTCTTAGCCAAAATTTGCAATATCAAAACTTTGGTTATGTTCAACTCTCTATCAACCGCCTACCTCTCCTAATGCAGCTCAGTATGACTGGAGAAAACTCTATTTTGTTTCAAATCCACAAGCACATACCTCAAGTAAACCCTCAGTGCCGCTGGGCGGCTGTGCCCTACGTCGTCAGTCCTGTGCTTCCCACTGGCACATCTCCTAGTTCCTCAAGCTACCAGCACCTCCTCGTTCACTCTCACTGTCACTTTATGAACTTTGCACCTAGTTCTCCTGAGAAAATCAGAAGAAACCTTTACAGACTCTTCTTTAGTGACCTCTTCTACCACCTGCCGACATCACTCCCCACAGTATCCTCTGCCACCCCGCCTATTACCACAAAAGAACACTCATCGTCAGAGCAAAACCAGACCCTCCATCAGTTCAGCATGTCCCACTCTGCCTCATCTTCTCAGGGGTAGAACTCCAGAAATTTGCCCATCCTTCTGGATCATCAAGTTCTCACTTTTTACCATATCATTGCCAAGAGGAAACAAATATACCATTAATTCTAACATCTTTAAAAAAACTTGGTTAACCCCACTTTCCCTACCAGGTACATTTTTATATAACTTATTCCTCTTCACAGAAAATTTTCTCAAAGAAACTCTATTTCTCCTATTCTTTTTCAAACCTACTCTAGTCTGGCATTTGACCCGACCACTATACAGAAACAGCTTTTGTCAATACCCCAAATTGCCTCCAGTTTGCCAAATACAAATTTTTAATCCTTATTTGACCTAGTGTCCTCTCTCTCCTCATTACACTTTCTTCGGGTGACTAGTTCTAGCAATGAGTATCAGGTGCATGTCGTAGGGGGCGGAGAGATCGGTTTATAGGTCTCTAAATCGCAAGGACGTAAGAGACACAGATGCACACTACATGGAGGGTCTACACTTTTGGCTGGTTGCGAGGAACAACATGGCCTTTGAAGATGTCTCTTTCTTGGAGGGGTTGAGTGTGTTTTTGCATGTGTGCAGGAAGGGGAAAAAAAAACCAAGTGTTTGGTGATGATAAGAGTGAATGATAGTCATTGTAAGTGCCATTTATCAACTGTTTCCATTTCTCATACCTTCTGTATCCGTATGCTAAGATTGTATTTCCCTGTCCCCTTAAATGAAGAGATGACCACGTGACTTGATTTGGTCAAACAAATGTGAGCAGAAGTATCATTTGTCCCTTCTAGGAAGAAGCACTAAAACCCCAGAACAGGTCCCCGCTGCTGGGCTGATCATGAAAGCACAACTCAGCATGAAATCTCTGCTCTGTTTTGTCCCAGAGTGACTTTGATAAACAGGTCCCATAAGGGCCTTCACTGGATACCTAGTACTAAAGAGAGTAAACTTTTGTTGTGTTAAGTTACTGTGGTTTTGGTTTGTTTATCATCTCAGCACAACATAGACCACCTTGACTGGAACACCCTCCCGGCCTCCGTCCCAGCTGACCACACCTGTCTTGTTCCTCAAAGAGCTGCTCATTCATGCTTTTGACTCTCAGCAACTACTCTACCTCTAACCTCTGACTAGCATTGTTCCCTCAGATGTGCTCTCGGTTAGTGTGCATGCAACCCCTTCAAGACCTTTGCTCAAATCTCACCTTCTACATGAGGCTTACCCTGAATATGCCATTTCCTATTGACACCCCCCCTCAGCATTCCCAAATTCTCCAGATCCTTTTGTTATATAATGATCACCTTCTTGTATATTTTTTAAGTTATTAGGTGTAATGTTTATTTTATGTAGTCTTTGATAGAATGCAAATCCTGCAAAGGCAGAGATTTTTGTCTATTTTGTTTACTCATGTATCTCAAATTCTATAATAGTCCATGGAGTTTGGTAGCTATCCAATAAATATTTGCTAAACAAATTGAAAAAACAAACATAAGTACGTGTGCAAGTAATTAATAGGATTTTAGTGTAAGCTATGTAGAATCTAATATTCTGAAGTTCATCAAAAGTAGGAATATTTAAAAAAAAGAAAACACCGAGCTCATGGATACAGAGAACAGATTGGTGGCGGGGGTCAGGGGTGGACAGGTGAAATGAATGAAGGGGGCCAGAGGTACAAACTTCTAATTATAAGATAGATGATGTGAGGTGTCTTGTACAGCACGATGACTCTAGTTAATAATACTGTATTCCATATTTGGGAGTTGCTGAGAGAGTGGATCTCAAAAGTTCTTATCATAAGAAAAAAAAACTTACTGTAAGAAAAAAGTTTGTAACTTTGTATGATGACAGATGTTAACTAGGCCTATTGTGATGATCACTTTGCACTGGATACAAATAATCATTATGTTGTATACCTGAAACTAATATAATGTTACAGGTCGATTATACCTCAGTAAAAAAAGAAGAAGAAATACCTACAGGCTATATCTACAGGTGTGAAATTAAGAAAAAGAGACCTGGACTGAAGACATATATGTATATAATCTTCCTTATCAACTGACTTTTTCTTTATTTTATCGCCATCTAATCATTAACATCATTACCACCTCCACCATTCACAGAGTCCCATTCCTTGAGCTTGCATAGTTCAGTCATTCTTATAGACATTGAATTTTTTTTAAATTACTGAAGTAAAATGCTTATCAGGTGTTAGGAGAAGCAGATAGTTAGAAGATGAACACTTGGCTTCATGGAGCTGATAATATAGAACATGGAGAATACATGTAGTTCTTTTATTTTTTTTTAAAGATTTTATTTATTTATTTGACAGAGAGAGCACAGACAGGAGGAGCAGTAGAAGGAGAGGGAGAAGCAGACTCCCCAGTGAGCAGGGAGCCCGATGCGGGGCTCGATCCCAGGACCCTGGGATCATGACCTGAGCTGAAGGCAGACGCTTAACCGACTGAGCCACCCAGGTGCCCTCTTTTAGTTCTTTTATTGATCCTAATTCATCATGAAGAGTTCTCAAGTAATTACTGCTTACAAGACAATATCTCTCAATGGTTGTTTGGCATAAAATAGTTTATAGCTGAGCTCTCTGGGACAAGTAGAACACAGCTCTAATTATGTGGATTGCAGAATGATATTTTGGTGGGCTGGGGGAAGACTATGAAGGACAGACCATACATCTTGGTTGGCACCAGAGAACAGATACAAGTAACAAGGGTCACTGGGAAGAATGCAATCATCCAATTTAAAAATGGGCAGAGGGCCTGAATAGACATTTTTCCAAAGAAGACATCCAACTGACCAATGGACACATGAAAAGAGGCTCAACATCACTCAACATCAGGAAAATGCAATTGAAAACCACAATGAGATACTACGTCATGCCTGTTAGAATGGCTAAAATCAAGAAGACAAGAAACAAGAAGTGTTGACAAGGATATGGAGAAAAAAGAACCCTCATGCACTGTTGGTGAGAATATAAATTGGTGCAGCCACTGTGGGAAACATTATGGGGGTTCCTCAAAAAGTTAGAAATACCACATGACCCAATAATTCCACTATTGGGTATTTACGCAGGGAAAATGAAAACGCTAACTCAGTAAGATACATGCACCCTTATGTTTATTGCAGCATTATTTACAACAGCCAAGACATGGAAGCAAACTATGTGTCTACCAATAGATGAATAGATAAGGAAAATGTGATATATATGCACAACGGAATATTACACAGTCATAAAAAAGGATGAGATTGTGCCATTTGAGGCAATATGGCTGGACTGGAAGGGTATTATGCTAGATGAAATAAATCAGACTGAGAAAGACAAATACCATATGATTACATTTATAAATGGAATCTTAAAGTTGAATAAACAAATAAAAAGCAGAATCAGAACTATGAATACAGAGAACAAACTGCTGTTTGCCAGAGGGGAGGGGCTGAGGGGCTGGGCAAAATGGGAGAGGGGGAGAGGGAAATAGAGGCCTGGGGGGGGGGGCAGAGCAAGATGGCGGAGGAGTAGTAGACCTAGATTTCCTCTGGTCTCAGAAATTCAGCTGAATAGGGATCAAACCATTCTGAACACCTACGAACTCAACAGGAGATCAAAGAGGAGAGTAGCAACAACTCTCTGAACAGAGAAGCGACCCCTTACTGGAAGGTAGGACGTGCGGAGAAGTGAATCCGAGGCGATATTCGGGAGGATAGACGGCGGGGGAGGGGCCTCCGTCGGCCGCTTCTGGCAAGTGCTAGAGCCGCGGAGCACAAAATCGGACCTTTTAGAAGTCGGCTCCGCTGAGGGACGTCGCTGCAGTGGCTAAGCAGGGGTGGAATCCTCGTGGGACAGTGTGGTCTCAGGACCCTTGGGGTCACAGAAAGACCGGGGATGCCTGAGTGCAGCAGAGCTCCCAGGTATCGGAGCGGGGAAGCCGGCTGCAGAGACGGAGCCAAGGCGCGGGCTCTCAGCTCGGGGTGGCCATAAACTGTGATCCGCGGCCCAGTCGGGCCACGGCTGCTCCAGCAGGGACCCAACAGGTGGCAGATCCAGGGAGACTCCCCTTCCTTCCCGGGGAGGAAAGGCGCGGGAGCGCACCGCAGGGATCTGCTGGGTTTGGAGACTCCACACGGGGTTGGGTGCCAGAGATAGAAACGCTCGGTCACAGGCCGGGTGAGCACGGAGTGTGGCCGGAGACTGGGGACAAGGGAGTGACTGCTTTTCTCTGGGGGCGCACTGAGGAGCGGGGCCCCGAGTTCTCAGCTCCTCCGGGTGGAGATTGGGAGGCCACCATTTTTGCCCTGGTC
>NW_027397191.1:557588-601061 GCF_003265705.2 Callorhinus ursinus | reverse complement strand
AGTAATCAAGACTAAAAAAAAAAAAGACCATAGAAAGAGATTCCTAGATAACCCAGATCGTGAAGTCAGTAGATGAATATTTTAACATAACTGTGATAAGTTTGTTGAAAAATATGGACCAAAAAAAAAAGCATTCATGAGAGTTTCACCAGAGACTTAAAATGTAAAAAAAAAAAAGTAGAAATGAAAAGTAAAATAACTGAAAAAAACTCAGTCTGAGTTTAACACTGTAACAGAGAGAAGTAGGAAAAAAAACAACAATAACTGTAATACCAAGAAAGAACAAGATGGAGACAAATTATGGACATAACCACATACAGGTCAAACGCAATTGGTTTCAGATACAAATGATTAGGGTATTAGAAGGAGAAGTGGGGGCGCCTGGGTGGCTCAGTTGGTTAAGCGACTGCCTTCGACTCAGGTCATGATCCTGGAGTCCCGGGATCGAGTCCCACATCGGGCTCCCTGCTCGGCAGGGAGTCTGCTTCTCCCTCTGACCCTCTTCCCTCTCGTGCTCTCTATCTCTCATTCTCTCTCTCTCTCTCTCTCAAATAAATAAAATCTTTGAAAAAAAAAAGGAGAAGTGAGAAAGAATGGGGCAGAAGCAAAACACGAAAAGATAATTGCTTAGAATTTTCTAAAACCAATAAAAAACATCAACTAACATATTCAAGAATTTCAGAAACCCTAAAAAAGACATACTAAAAAATAAAACTGCATAAAGGTTTATTTTCTTAGACATGCTACCATAAGCATGATTCATAAAAGGAAAAAAGTCAATAAATTGGATTTCATCAAGACTGGAAACATTTGCTTTCTGAAAGTCCCTGTTATGAACATAAGACTACCTACAGACTGGAAGAAAATATTTGCAAACCATATATCTGACAAAAGACTCATAACTAGAATATATGAAGAACCCTCAAAACTCAACTGTAAAAACACAAATAATACAACTTGAAAATGGGTAAAAAATATAACTGCCATTTCACCACAGAGGAAAAAGGATGAATAAGGAATAAGCACGTGAAAATACGTTCAACATCACTAGCCGTTGGGGAGATGCCAGGAAATTCTGTGAGATGCTAAGACCATCGAGGATCCTATGGTTTATGGTTATGGCATGGAGCTTAGAGCTTAGTGGGGAAACTGGTAAAAGTATACTCTGCTCCTCTCCTGTTGGTGTTATTGGCTCATTGAAATGAGTTTTAGAACAAATAGCCACATCAAGAGGTACATGTCAGGAACCAGAAGCTAGATCATTCTGATAGTAAAAAGGCCACAACTTCAAGACCAACAATCAAAATCGCCCCACGATTAAGCTTATAAGAATCCATTTCATTCACTGGACTCATTTGTCTATGCACAGGACAAACCAAAAATGTAAATAGGGACCAATGCAATCTTTCAGGTCTTTAATGAGAGTTTTATTGTTTGAAACCCTCCCAGGAAGCAGTATTGATTTGGGGTAACTGTTTTCGTAGTGCCCTGAACTTCATGTTGCCCTTCTAGCCATATGGCTCTTGCCCCGTGGGTCAAAGAGTCGATGTGGAGATTGTTTCCGTTGTTGAGTACATATGGTCCATACACCCAGAATCAGGGGAAATGACTACAGATTGGATCTGTGGGCCCCCTGGACCCACATAAGATAAACCTGAGTGAAAACAGAAAAATGTCATTAATGCTGCAAATCTCAACACTTAGTGGTTGACTAAGGAGTCAGAATCTCCAGGGAGAAAAAAGATGAGCTCAGAGCTAAGATCCAATAAACCTAAAAAAGGGGAATTCCTTCCCCAAGTACACAATTATTCAGATAAATGGTTGGAGGTACCATTGGAGAAATATAAGAGAAATACTCCTATATTTGTGGATTTATAGGAGATTTTTGCAGGATGCCGGCAGTCTCAACAACATAATTCTTCAGTGCCAATTCTTACTTCCACGAGACAAGTCACGTCCTCTGGGCCATCTCACGTTTAGGAAGTCAGTGATCCAGCCGCACAGAGTAAATCCATTTATAGTCTAATGAATTTCTAGCAAATTAAGTGTACTTACTGTAACTCATGATTTAGCCCCAATTTTAAAATAAGTAAACATTAAAGCATTCTCAGCTATTTAAACTAGAACATTAACTCCAAATCTGTTAGTAAATGCACATTGAGTAAATCACCTCAATGTAAAATGTTCTCCCTCCCTGGAAACCATTCCCACACATAATCGCTACGTTTCTAAAATTAAAGCAAATTCCTGCAGTTCTTTCAGTGTGAAAGCCATCCTCGGGAACCCCACCCCCCCGCCCCGTTTCACTTACAGTTGCTTCCCCAGGGCACACTGTGCTCTGATCCTTGGCAATGAGGGGGTTTAGGAATCGGGAGTGAGATCACAGTCAACCTCTTGCAACTGCTTCAGTTAAGATCCGCTCAACTGAGGGCTTCACTAGAGAGAAGAGGAGAATTTACTTCTGTCCTGGAAATCTCCATGGATTTTAAGGGTTTAGATCCACAGAACCATCTAAAACCACAAAAATGTCTCTATTCCAATTCTTGGGGTCCCGTTCTTTCCAAATAATCTCCAACGTTCCATTAAAAATAAAGCACGCAGGGCTCTGAACTCACATCACTTCTGACAGCAAAGGTATGGGGTTTTCCACTTCTCCAACTCTGACACCACTGGAGGTCCAATAATTCAAACCAGTTCTGACACTCACAACCCCAAGTTAGCATCAGACCCCACAGATTAAGGGGTTCAGTCCTACGAGATCACCCCACTTCAGACACAAATAACCAAGATGGGAGCCACCTGTACTTCTGATCGACTGGCTTTAAATTCAGGGCTTCCCACAAGCCCCTCCTCAGGTGTGTTAATTTGCTAGAATGGCTCACAGAACTCAGAAAAGCAGCGTATCTACTATGACTGGCTTAGTGTAAAGGACACAACTCGGGAACAACCACTTGGAAGTGATGCATACGGCAAGATATTAAGGGAGGAGGGGTGAGAGCTTCCCCCGGCCTCTGGGCACGCCTCCTCCCAGCTTGTCCATGTGTTCACCAGCCCGGAAGCTCTCCAAACCTCAGTCGTTTAGGTATATCTGGTTAAATCATTGGCTGCTGGTGATTAACTCAATCCCCAGCCTGTCTGCTTCTCTGGAGGTCATGATAAGGGGCTGAAACTTCCAACCCTCTAATCCTGTGGCTGGTTCCTCCTGCACCCAGCACCCATCTTGAAGCTCCTAGGCCCCAGCCGGGATCACCTCATTAGCATAATAAACTCAGGTATGATCGAAAGGAGCTTATTATGAATAATAAAAAGCTCTTTTCATTCCCATCACTCAGGAAATTCTTAGGGTATTAAAAGTTCTTGTGCCAGGAACCAGGTTCTAAGACCAAATATACATTTCTTACAGCACAATATCACAAGGGCTATGAATTTGATTTAGAATTTGATTCAGAAACCCACAGGATCATTCTCTGCAGCTTATTTTTTAATATTTAGCCCTACAATGATCAGAAATAAAAGATTCGCTTAGGACAATCTTTTATTTTTAAAAAAAATCTTGGTTCTCTGTTCACAATTTGAGTTGATTATTTGAAGCCTGGAGCTTGTGGTATTATTTATTTAGTTAGTTTGTTTGTTGTTTGTTTTTTATTAGTTTCAGAGGTAGACTTCAGTGATTCATCAGCTGCATCAAACACCCAGCGCTCATCACATCACGCGCCCTCCTTAACGCCCATCACCCGGTTACTTCCCCCATCCCCAGGCCTCCCCTCCAGCAACCCTCAGTTTGTTTCCTAGAGCTCAGTGTGTCTTATGGTTTGCCTCCCTCTCCATTTTCATCTTATTTTATTTTTCCTTCCCTTCCTGTAGTATTATTTATTTAAGTTCTCCAGAACGCTTGCAAGGATCTCTCCCAAACTTCAGACTTCGTGTCCCTGTGCTTACCATCCTGATCTATAGCAACAGAACTTTAATGCAAAGCTTCATTCCAGATACCACAGGAGGTAACTTAAGTTGCTTCTATTGACCCCTAAAGACTGTACTCTACCTGATGTGGAGAACAAAGGCAAAAAACAAAAAAAAAAATTTAAACTTCCTTGTAACTTACAGACTATTGAGAAGTACTTGAGATAGGCAGGGTGACCTTCCTCAAGGAGGTCAGCTGCCTCCATGGCTAGAAGCAAAAGGCAACCTTAGCTTGACTTTAGCTTGACCTCCAGGATCCTGTAAAAATCCCTTTGGAAACTTCCTCTATCTCTACCCACCCCAAAAGATATATGTTAGGAATTGTCCTCCAAGCATATGGCCCACTAATATACATCTGAAGGGTCTCATGACTAAGGATTTACTAGACAGTAGTAAATGACCTTTTCCTAACAATAGCTAACCCCCCTCAAGGTCCTGGAAACCTTGCTTCCAAACTCTTTAGAGATTTACGCTCTCCCTAACCCCCTCCCAACTTGAAAGTATATGATGGGCCACTCCTCACGACCCCAGTTCAGCTCTTTCTGCCCAGGGGTCCTGTCCCGTGCTTTAGTAAAACCACCCTTTTTTGCACCAAAGACGTCTCAAGAATTCTTTCTTGACTGTTCGCTCCTGAATCCCAACATTTCACATCATACCTAATTCCCATTCTCTAATGCTGCCCAATCTTTACAGGTTGTGGCTCAAGGCAGATAACCAAAATTAGGTCACCATATCTTTGAGGGTCAGATACCATTCCCAGTACCAATTACCATATGTAGAAGGCTTCCTAATTGCTAACAAAGTAATTCCTTTGGGGTCACTTAGATAAAGGAGTTATCAGGAAGGACTAGAAGATTCACAAGCTCATGAGAGTGCTTTATGCTGAGCTTCCAGAAGCAGCTCCCAGAACCACAGTGCAGAACCGACGTGACAAGGGATATGTCTGGGCTGCCTCATTCTGCCTTTGCTTGAGTCAGATTCTGGGGCCAGGGGACTGCTCCCAAAGCAACTAGAAAATTCTAGAACCATTTCCCTCTACTGTAGTTGGAAAACTGCTTTTGCTACTTTCAGTCCCGCGTTTTTACTGTATAGGAGCAGATCCAGGTTTAGGGAAGCCTGAAGCTTACACAGTCCAGAAGGTTCTCTTTAATAAATACAGAATAATAAATTAAAATTCGATATAATAATGAATATGTATTTAGAATTAGAGACGTAAAAACACAAATTACCTATTTCTAAAAGGAGATAAATATCATTATCACTACTGAATGTGGGCAGGATATGCTACTCTAAAATATGTCATTTTAAGGGATGCCAGGTGGCTCAGTCAGTTAAGCGTCTGAGTCTTAGTTTCCGCTCAGGTCGCGATCTCAAGGTCATGAGATCAAGTCTCACACTCAGCAGAGAGTCTGGTTAAGTCTCTTTCTCCCTCTCCCTCTGCCCCTCCCCCATCGTTCTCTCTCTGTTTCTAACATAAATAAATAAATCTTAAAAAATATGTCAGTTTGGTACAAGGATTATTTTTAGTTGAAGACAAATGAGAACCAGCAGATGCAGGAAAAGTTCTCTGCCCTCCCCTTTTCTGTCTAAAAGCAGGGCATGTATTTTTCCCTTGTGAAGGTGTCCCCTCTCCTACACCAGGAAGAAAGAGCTGCTCTTTTCACAGGAGACAGACTGAGCATTGAGATGAGTCTACATAAGCCAATCTTTTTATTGAAATAGCCCTTATATTCTATCAGTTTCTTCCATGTACTTCCTAGTCACTTCTCCACAATTTATTGTCGCTTGAAGCCCAGACAGCCTTATCTTTATTAAAATAATATATAAGCTTCTGAGTCTAGGCTTCTTTGAGTTTCACTTCTTTTCTCAGAACTCCGACGCACTAAAATATTAATAAAAATTGTATGCCTTTTCTCCTGTTAATCTGTCTTCTGTTAATTTAATGTATATGCCCTCCATTACTGAACGTAAGAGGATAGAGGACAATATTGTCCTCCCTGACATCACAAAATCTAAAAAAATAATATATCATTTTAAAATTAACTGCCTGACACACATCTCTGCTCTCTGTTCCTACTTTGTGGATGAGAGCTCCTTAGTTACTTTTCCTTTTTTTTTTTTTTAGTGTAAAAATAATTTCATGTTATAATTTCTTATAGAGAGGATAGAGAGATAATTGAATCTGTCCTTCAGTATGGCGTGGTTGATCAAATTTTACCTGTTATAAGTTAATAGAAATAGTTTAGAAATTTCCTATTGCTTTCACAACTCATTATTAGGAAGGCTTATAAATATTTACTATTGTTTCACATTTGGGAAAAACCTGTGTTCATTTCCATTTTTACATGTTTTATAAGATTTGGGGGATATTTCAAGTTTTCTTGTGAGTAACATAACATAATAGCACTTCATTAATCATTTTCTCATTGATGTCCCATGTATATATTGTAGCGACATTTTACTACTTTTATGTTAGCTTCATTGATGTCAGCATTGTCTTCAAATACTAAGAATTCAAATCACTTTCAAATATGCTTTGATTCATGTCTTTTTGTTAATTGGAAAATCAAAAAAAATTCAAGATCATATTCACTATTTCTATTCATATTTTATCTGAAGAAAATATGATTTCAATGATTTCTGTACTCAGACTTACTGGTTGTTTTTTGTTTGTTTGTTTTTTCCCCCCAAGATTTCATTAATTATTTTGCCTGACAGCTTTTCTGTAGGTATTTTCTAATAAACAAATTCAGGGGCACCTGGGTGGTTCAGTCGGTTAAGCGTCTGCCTTCCGCTCAGGTCATGATCCCAGGGTCCTGGGATGGAGCCCCACAGTGGGCTCCCTGTTCACTGGGGAGTCTGCTTGTCCGTCTCCCTCTGCCCTTCACCCCTGCTCATGCTCTCTTGCTCTGCTCTCTCTCAAATAAATAAGTAAAGTCTTTAAAAAATAATAATAAACAAATTCAAAGATGACAATGGAAAATGCTCTTTGTCTCTACACCTCAAGGATCTATAATTTCTCAATTGTTTTACTTGACCATTGCAAGGCATCTTTCCAAATGACAGCTGAGCTTTATCAACTCTTTGAAAAAATTCTTTGTATTCATTTGTGTTGGGATTCTCTTTTACAGCCCTGAAAATACACCCCGTCATTCACTGGGGGTCCTTACAGTGACCACGTCCTTGTATTCTGAGGCTTGAGCCGAGGTACCATGGCTTCCCCACATCCGTGAGGGGCTGGCGTCCTCAGGAACCTTCACGCCCTGCCCTGCACCTTACAGCTCGATGTGGTGAGTCAGCAGAGTCAGAGGTCAGTGTGTGCCCGACACCAGGAGGCCGAACGATAACCAACCTGTACATACGAATGACTGTGAGCCACAGAACCTGTCCCTAAACCCGCTTTCTTTTAGCCAGGTGACAGAAAGTATCACAGCTACCTCACTACCAATGGCATGAGAATTATGTCGGAGTATGTCAGACGGGAGGGGGCCCCGAGGGGGAGGGCCCCAGGCCCATGGCCACGAGGGTTCTTGGCTTTGTGTGAGAGAATTCAAGGACAAGCCTGTAGAGAAAGGGACAAAGATTTATTAACGATAGAAGGAAGAAAGGAGCTACTTCACTGACCAAGTACTGGTCTTTCCTCCCAGAGAAGGAAGAAGACCCCCCCCTTTACCTCTAACAAAGGGTTTTATAAGTTTTTTTAAAAATTAGCTAATTGTATAAGGAGGGGCTTACTCTTTAACTTTGGTTTATCATTATATTGGGCAGTTTTTCCGTTCTCTTAGGGTCATGGAATTACCCACAAGGAGCAATTTTAAGAATGTCCAGCTTTGTGGCTTTTACTGCCTGAGGGAGCGCAGTCTTGTGGTTTTCCCTAAATCACACCTTGTGACATTTTTTATGACCAGCTGACTTTTAGGTTAAGGGTCAACCTAAAACCAAAATGGCTGTACTTTGGTCAACTTATCCCCCTAATCCCCTTTCCCTCCTGCCTCAAGAGGGAAGTTGGAGTGGAAATGCCTTAACTAATTACAGATTAGATACTTTTTTTGACATTTTACAAAAACATGATGTTTATGGGCACACATTGCTAGGATCCTTCTCAGAGTCTTGGAAGGTGCCTGTGCCAGTGAGGGACTTACGAAGATCAAGTTTGATCAGCTTCATGCTAAATCCACTGCTGACATTCTCCTGAAGCCAACCGCACCAGCAAAACTGTTTATTACAAATTTAGCTAAAATCTGAATCAAGAATTCTGCTTTACAGGCAAGATCGAATAGCTTTTAGAAATCAAGAACTAGAAAAGCCATAATAAATACAAAAAAATCATCTGTGTAAAATATCAAAGTGCTACTAAAGCAACAAAGACAAAAAAGTTAATCTGTATTCAGTTTAATATTCCACGGAATGAAGAAGTGTGAAGTGAGCTGAGGTTGCTTTTTCTCCCTGGGAACTATGCTGATTCTGGATGCCAGCAAGAGGCTGATAACTTATCTTTAGCTGGTAAAAGGACTGATAGTAGGGAATAAAGGGGAAAAAAACCCCAGAAATTTGTCATTCTTCTTTAGCGAATGTGACAAAAAATGAATCGAGGGCCTGAAATACAAGGGAGTTTTCCCCTCAAGGTATTTGACAAGCGTTTAAGTTAAGAAGGGAAGGAAATTTAAAAGGTTTGTCCAACACCTCTGAAAAACACAGCTGAATTTTCAACAATCTTAGGGTACGGAGGAGTTAGTTCAGAGTTGAAGACTAACCCAGAGGTTACTGTACTAGTCTATCAGTAGAAAGACCTCAAGAACAGGAATAATGAGGGACACCTGGGTGGCTCAGTCAGTTCTGTGTCTGCCTTTGGCTCAGGTCATGATCCCGGGGTCCTGGGATGGAGTCCTACATTGGGCTCCCTGCTCAGCGGGTCTCAAAGGACCCTATATTTTTCTCCATCTTTGGCCATTAAAACATTTCTACATCATACATTAATGTCCATTTGTCCTTATATAACACTAGATTTCTTTCTATGAGAGAGATTCCAAGGGGTGACAGCACAAAGTTGAGAATATGTAGTTTTTAAAAGTCATTGCTGGATATTTTTCCCCAGAGAGCCTTTAACACTGTGAATTTCCACTGGTAATCTGTGAGTAGCCTTTTTCCTTCATTCTCATTAGCAATAGAATTCAATTCTCCTTTTGCTTCCAGGCCAGTGAGTATGAAGAGTTTTATCATTGTTATTTTAATATATACTTCTCTACTTGAGAATTGGGTCATATTTTCTTATACTGGTCATTTGGACTTGCTTAATCTCTACATTGTTAATTCCTATAATTTGTCATTTTCCTATTGGGCTACTTGTGTGTGGTGGGGGGTTCTTCAAATTTGTTAAAAGCTTATGGTTTTGTCTATTTAATGGGTCCTGATATTTTTTCAGAATTATAAATATATGTCTTCCAAATCTATTTGTCTGGAAAAGAAACTGAAATGAGCCTGCGTGTTATAGTACATAAATAATAAATATATATTCTGGCTGGAATAAACATGGCTATATAAAAAAAAATTAAACCTTGCAAGGCAATCTATGCAATCTTGAGTTCAAGAAGAGCTTAGTAATTAAACTTAGAAATTTTAAAATCCATGAAAGATAAGGTGGATATATTGGCTCTATGTTAATTTTTAAGATTACTTTATGTAAAATGTATTATAAACCAAGCTAATAAGCAATTTTCTTAAGATAAATTAAATAGAGGTCTATTTAGAGAATTTACACATGGAATAAAGAATTCCTTCCTGACGGAATTAACTGCGTGCTTTTAGAGAACTCAGTGAGTAGCTGATAAAAGTAAATGAATCCTAATTCAACAGCACGAAGTCAAATTTTCTTGGATACTTTAGTCCCCGTTGTCATTACTTCTGTCTTAGAAAAAGTTGAGGATTTGGTCTCTAGAGGAAGTTTGCTGAGCAAATCAAGAGCAAAGAGAAATATCACTTCAAAAATCTCTTTCCTTCCCCATTGGGTATGTGGCTAATTGTTATAAACTATGGGGGAAGACTTTTGCAATTCAGTGTTTGAGATTTCCGCCAGGAACCAAAATAAACACCAGTATTGATAGAGAAAGTACACCATACATACTTCTATCCATTTTGCAAAACTGGTTAGGAAAAACCCTCTGAAAATAGTAGCTGATGCCCTCATTCCAAGGGACGTGATACCCGAACACCACATTCTGTGACACTTGGTCCTTATCTTCCAGCTCTAACTCTGAATGGAACCTCAGGACTTACATGGAGTGTAACTAAAAGAAGCTGAATGAATGTCATCAAACCAGTTACACAACTAAGTAACCTATGAAGATGTCACTGTATCTGTGAACTTTAATTCTATTTGAGTCGAACCTTCTTGGACACAGAAATAAGTGGATCTATCTCCAATGCTTAAAATGGAGGTAAGTAGAATACATTTCAAAAAATTACTAAATTTGGGGCACCTGGGTGGCTCAGTCATTTAAGCATCTGCCTTCAGCTCGGGTCATGATCCCAGGATCAGGCGTCCTGGGATCGAGTCCTGCATCAGGCTCCCTGCTCAGGGGGGAGTCTGCCTCTCCCTCTGCCTGCCATTCCCCCTGCTTGTGCTCTCTCTCAAATAAATAAAATGTTTTAAAAAAATGAAAAAAATTACTAAATTTATTTAGTATTACTTAGTAATATACTTATATACTTAGCATACTATAATCCTATAATATACTTGTATGCCAAGTATAATATTACTTATACTTAGTAAAATTTGAGTGTTCGAAGCACTCATTTCATAGACCATTTATATTTCATCTCAGCAAAGACCAAATTATCTGCTAGGAAAAATATGATTCATTCCACTTTAGCTTCTATGAAACTTTATATATAATAGTATTTTGAATATGTTGTAATCTCTGTGGAAAATAAGAACTGTAGTGCAGGTCAGTCTTAGGTGCTAACCCTTAGTCTCCTACTTACTAGCTCTAAGATCTTGGGCAAGTAACTTCTCTGAGGACATAAATTCAGTCTGCTGGCAAAATTAATCGTTCATAAACAGGAAAAACTTTTTTTTTAACAAACTTCTTTGTAAGTTATGCCAAACCAAGCTATAATACGTTAGCTGTGTGAAAAATTACTCCTAATATTCTTCCTTATACTCCAGCCAGAAGATGACATCTATGGGATATCTGGAAGCTTATCTCTTAGGCATATGAGATAATTCGAGAAAACTTAAAAGTAAACAGTTCTTATGCTGATGGGAAATATCAACCCCATAACATTACAAAAGATAAAACTGACCTCCAAAGCCATTAACTTACTTGCCCAAGTATACAACGACTTACTGGCAGGTTTGGGACTAAAATTCTTGTTACCTCTCTTCTCTTGATACTCTGTCCATACTGTAGCTCATAGAGATGCTTCTAAGACTCTGTTAAATCTTATCTTTTTTAATGTTCAAGCTCAGATAGGGGATGGGAGAATTCAACCAAGAGATGACAGATAAAAGGTCAACCTATGTACAGGTTTAAAAGGACATGATGGTATGTATTCATCTGGGCAAATATTCAGAACTATGGGTTAAGATATTCTAAGAGGATCACAGATAAGGTTTGCTAATATCCCATCAGCAGCTTCTAAAATGCTCCTTCTGTTAACTTAGGTTTCAACCCAGATGTGTTCCCTTTCTGATCCCCTTGGTATCTCACAAAATCAGAATGTTCTGTTTTGCTGCCCAGTTGAACGCTTGCCACTCAAAATGAGAATAACATTACCATGAAAGGCAGCCAGTAGGGCTTTACTCAAAAGCAGAGCAATCTACTCAGTGATCTTCAAGGTATTAGCCACAAGGGCAAGCAACTGACATATGCGTAAATGGGAAAACAACCAGGAGAGTATCTAAATTCAGACATGCAGATAAGAACTTCTTAGATTTCTGTTTGTTTGTTTTAGATGTTAACAAATACTTCAGTCCTAACACTGAGAATATGAATCAGAATTCAAACTACTTAACGCCTCTAGGAGGAATTACTGCACTGGGGTCAGATGGAGATCCTGTTTAGAGAAGGGTATGTTTCGGGAGGAAACTTTGGTACAGCGGCACTGAAGAGATCAACACAGTTGGGGAGAAAGTCTGTGAGATTGAGGCTGGAAATGCGTGGGCAGGAAAATAACGAATTTTGAGACAATGAAAGTATATCAGAATTGAAATACACAGTGGCCTTGAAACATAACTAACTACCAGGCTTTCTACGGTATGATCTACTTTAAGAAAATACTGAGGGAGCAAAGGAGGTAAGAAGACATTTTTAAAACGTGAAGATACTCTAAAATTTTAGGAAGCATGCTATAAGATTTTATATTAACTTTTAAAAAACAAGCAATAAAAACATCTCATCAAGTAAAAAATTCTCCTGTGAATTGAAACTTATATTTAGCTTTACAAATTGGATGAGCTAGAAGAGTTTATAAAGTTACCATTCAAAGCCAGAGATGAGATGCATTTCCATACTTTCTTTCATTTTTTGAAAGATGGACAAGCTTCCTGCGCTGCTCAACTTTTGTTTTCAGTTAATTACCCAATTACTTAAAAAATTATAGACTTGCTACCAGTTGTGCTATTTTGAGG
Organism: Callorhinus ursinus; assembly: GCF_003265705.2. Taxonomy (NCBI): domain Eukaryota; kingdom Metazoa; phylum Chordata; class Mammalia; order Carnivora; family Otariidae; genus Callorhinus; species Callorhinus ursinus. The sequence continues at coordinate 588,472 of NW_027397191.1, read as the reverse complement.
TATTTAAACCAATTGTCTTTCTTGCTGGTGAAAAACTCCCTAGAATGATTTCAAATCATAGGGGCCAAATGTCCCCTGTTGCAAAATTTTAATTCAATTCATGAGGTTCAGCTTCTGTGGATGTGGGATGAACTAATAACCCAGAGCTCACTCACGGGCTCTCTCCTTCGGTCTCCCACACTCACATATACACACACCTCTCCCTCAGATCATAGTCCAATTTTCTAGCAAACAAATTTGCTGATCCAATATGAAATATATTATAGTTATATGTATTTTTAAATAATTCCTCCCTAAAGGAATCTACCTTTTATTTCCATAAGAATTGACTTGAGTCTTTCCTACTAAGTAAAACTAGGTAATAGAAACGTTAATGGAATAATGACATTTTTATATTGGTACTGCAGCATATAAACTGGGCATTTACAAATCACTTTCATATTTAAATACATTCCACTGAAGGATAAGTAGTGAGCCAACTCTGTGTCCAGCCCTCGGTTTTCACTCTGTCTCTATCAGCGAAATTCATCAAGAAGCACTCCTGAGAAAGGGCAATGCACTTTTACAAAATTCAGTTCTATGTAGTTTGACATATTTAAAAGCAGAGGTAAACTGAAGTTGCTTAATTTTACTCAAAAGTCCCTCACTTTATGAAATAATCCACTGTTAAGAAAGAACAATCTTTGTCTCCTTACAACATCATTCACGCCCGTTTTCAAAACTGGAGTTGCCGGTTGTTTTCCATTCCTCTAGAAACACAGTAGAATGTTTACATGTGTGTAACAGAAACAGACCAGGAGAGAATAGGCAAAGGTGATACCTTGAAGTCAAAAGCTTTCAGGCAAGAAAACTGAAAATCACATATGCTTATAATCTTTTCATAATTATAAAATGCCATCAATTGCCAGATGCTTAGCCTTGATTATGACAGCTTTTTGGCCAAACAAGATGCAACACCACCATCTAAAACATAGTTCTTTGAAAATGCCAAATACATCTGAAAGTCTGCTACATAATGACAAAGAGAAAAAAAAGAGGTACCAACTGTAGCACTTTTTAATGGAAATAGATAACAAGCTCTGGGCCCGCTCTGCTGGAGGGGGGAAGGGCAAGCTCTGAGGATTTGCTCCCCCCTCCCCCGCCCAAGCTGTTTTTTAAGCTTTCTGCAACAGTTACTAAACTCATACCTGTTTTGTGTTCTTGAGGCTTTAGCATTCTTTAAAAAGACTTAATTATCTAGAACCAAGACAGGAAAGAAGGATGGTAAGACTTAACATGAAAATCACATAGGCTACATTTAAGTTTTGTTTGACAGCCCTCAGTTAGATATTAGCTAATCAAACTGTATAGATTTTCCTTCCCCAAATAAACTGCTGGTACTGTACTTGGCTTGGGATGGGGATTTTAGAGCAGAGCTGGAAGACAGCCTACTGACTCAATGCCCTCACAGGGTCTCACATGAATAAAAGCTGAAAGAAATAATGAAAATAAAGTAATAAGGTAAAAATAAAAATCTGAAAATCAAAGGAATAATAAACTGATATGTAATTCATCCTGATACCCTCTGTGGGCTTGCATCTGGTTTGGCGACTGCACACACAAAAGCCTTCTTTCTGAGGAGGAAACAATTGCAGGCATTGAGGTGCAGAATCCAGAAAGAAGGGTCATGCTGAGTTCATGAAGCCTTGGAGCCCACTTGGCGTTGATGAAGTTGTCCTTTGATTTGAATTCATACCAAAATAAAACTATTTCCATAAAGAATATTTTAAAAATTATACCATGACAAGGGAAACTTACTTTTTAAAAACTCCTAGACATGAAGATGAGTCTAAGTGTTGGAAATCATAAACTCATGAATACCTGTTGCTATATTTTTAATGTACATACATATATCCCCGAAATACCATAAACTCCTCTACACTAAAAGCTATCTCTGATGTTTCTTTGGATCCTCAGGGTCTAACACACTTCTGTCCACAGAGGAAACACTCCGTAAGTTGAAGAATTATGTACCCATTTAATTTTTTGAGTAGCTAGACTGTGCTGTGAATTGCTACTAGGGTCATAAGATGAAGCAAAGGTGGATCCTATTTTCAAGGAACTATCAGAGGCTTGGAGGGTACGGATGACATGTACAATATATGTGAATATAAGATATATACAAGATACATAAAGTAATGAGACAAACCGAAAAGAAGAAAGTGTTACAGTAAAGCTACAGACAAAATTCGACTGGAAGTTCAAAGGAAAGAGTTCAGTAAATGTGAAAGGCGCATGAAGGAGTCAGGATCTGAGGATCAGATCAGTGATAGAAAACAATTGAGTCAGGGGTGGCTGGTTGGTTCAGGTGGTAAAGCATGTAACTCTCAGTCATGAGGTGTTGCATTCAAGCCCCATTCCGGGACCGGAGCCCCTTTAAAAAAAAAAAAAAAAAAAAGGAAAGAAATTGAGTCAGTGATGTGACGTTATTTTGGAAACAAATATGATAATAAAAGGAATTTGGCATGAAAAGAATTAGGTTTCCTGGAATACAAAAACGGTTGAAATTGTTTCAAGGTATTTTCTTCATGTTCATTCATGCAATATTATCTAACAACTCTGCTTTTCCTAGGGGGAAAAGAAACCCTTCTAAAACATTAAATGATATCACAATTATTTAATCTAAAGATATGTTTTTAAGAGTGGATAAACCTTTGAGGTTACTGTGTTTGGAAGATGAGCGAATGTACAAAAAAAAAAAAAAGATGAGCAAAACAGAATATAAGAATTTGGTGCTCTGAAGTCTATCGAACTTCTTCCCCTGATTGCTTTCTGGCCCAGTGTTATGCCCAACTGTACTCCAGCGCTTCCTGCTGGAGTACTGGTTTCCCCTTGGGCCCTCACTGACCACAGAAAGCCTGGGAGGATGTTACATATGACGTTACGGACGAACTAGAATGTTATATTGATGATAAAAGCAGTTTATTACTTTCGGTAAGTACCGAATCTCAGAGTGAGGGAGTCAGTGGATTAAGAAAGAATTTACGGATTCCCTCATTGCGTGATCCTCAGCACAAAGGGCTGTTTCGGTCTCAGGCTGAGCTCTAGAAAGAAACACTGGGTCAGGTCTAGGGCAGGTTGGGGGGGGCCACCGGCCCATGTGAAGGAGAAAACCCATCTGCTGTCCTTAGTGATGACATACCTCCTGTTTCACTCCTCAGTATCGTAGTTCGGTAGAACTTACACCTTATCCAAACAGGGGCACTTCTGAGAATGGAAGCTGCTTTCTCAGAAACAATCAGGACAGTGTGGGTGAACCCAGCAGTCCTGGGTAAACGGGGGCATTTCAGTCACCCCAATTACATGGACTTGAAGAGACCTGTTCAACAGTTGTGCAACTCAAAGAAGTTGGGAAGTAAGTGAAATCTCTTCCCTGGTGCCATTTTTACTATTTTTCCTGATTCTTCCATTCCTGGGCAACACTTTTTGGCCAACAAGATAATAAAATACCACCCCCCAGCGCATACACACGCATCTTTTAGAGAAGCTCCTCGTAGATTCAGACTTAATTGTAAGAAAGTATGAAGAGTTAAAAATATTTTCTTGTGAAGATTAGTACCCTCATGAGGATCAAATTCTCAAACTAAAGCATGGCCCATCTGAGAGTAAAATACAGAGAGTCCATTGATGAGTGGGGATATTTAAGAAAATACATCGCAAGAGTAATGTCTGCTTATTTCAATCAGAAAAAAAACAGTTAAACTTATACATAAAGCCTGTTTTACTCTCACCCAACCCCATTTCCCAGGGGTAACATTTTTTTTTCTCCTGTGTTCTTCAAGGTAACTTTTAATTCACATTATAGTACGTGTGTGTGTGTGTGTGTGTTATATGTGTGTGTATATATTCATATATATAACTTCTTTTTTTTAAGATTTTATTTATGTATTTGACAGAAAGCGGAAGAGCTAGAGAAAGCACAAGCAGGGGGAGCAGCAGAGAGACAGAGAAGCAGGGTCCCCACTGAGCCCGATGCGGGGCTCGATCCCAGGACCCCGGGATCATGACCTGAGCCGAAGGCAGACGCTTAACGACTGAGCCGCCCAGGCGCCCTTATAATTTCTTCTTTTAATTAATGGGATCATACTACACCAATGTTCAATAACTGCCTTTTTGCACTTAAAGATACACTTGAACATCATTTCATATCTATTTCTGCGACTATGTATCTCAACTTTATCAGTTGAGAGCAAGAGAGGGGATGCTTAGGGGAGACTAATAGTCCCTAGAATACATAAAACAAAGTTAAAATACACATTGCTAGCATTTTTGAAGAACAAGAATAATAATGAAAAATTTACATTCCAATATTGATAAAATAATGAAATAATTTTGAGTGTCCTGTTAAGATTTCTTTGGCATGAATTCATTTTTAGCCAGTAGAACGGACATATTCACACCTCTAGGAAATGCAGGACGCTGAGTAGCTTCTGCCCAAAGCACCTCAGAGCTTCCCTATCACGTCCATCCGTTCCCGATATGTCTATGTTTCTGCGGGCCAGGTACCATGCCGGACAATTTACACTAACAGTCACATGCCTACTTCACAACAGATGGTTACTATGATCCCTGTTATTCAGGTTGATGGTTTGGGGGTTAAGGAGGAAATGGGAAGCTTTCTATGGGCAACCTTAGGAAATTTCAAGTTCTAAAAACTTTAAGTAATTCCTCTTTGAGCACCTCAGAGGCCCTGAATCACTGAAGTTCCTTTCATCCACACTGCTCTGTTTCTGAGGGTCAGCGTCCAGATTGAAGGGTGTGCATCTATGCCTCAGATGAAGACAATTTAAAAAAGCATCACTATTTTCACCCTGCAGATGAAAAGCCTGAAGATCAGAGGATACGAAACAAGGGTAATGTGACTAACTGGGCAAAGTGTGATCCCAGGCCTGTCAGACTTCAAGATCCTTATTATTAAAAAATCCTAGGGCGCCTGGGTGGCTCAGATGGTTAAGCGTCTGCCTTCGGCTCAGGTCATGATCCCAGGGTCCCGGGATCGAGTCCCGCATAGGGCTCCCTGCTCCTTGGGAGTCTGCTTCTCCCTCTGCTTCTCTCTCTCTCTCTCTCTCTGTCTGTCATGAATAAATAAAAAAAATCTTTTAAACAAATAAATAAATAAATAAAAAATAAAAAATCCTATGTGAATTCTGAGCTTCTAAAAAGTAAAAGAACATATCTCCTTAAATTGTGTCTGATGACTTTCTAGATACTATCTACATTTTTTTCAGGGTGGGAGGGGTGAGATTTAAACAATTTTAACTAATTTGCACAAACAGGGAATCTCATTGGCATTAAGGAGAGAGTTAGAATAAATTCCAATGGCAGGAACTATGCAAGCTTCTTTTTTTAAAGATTTTATTCATTCATTCATTCATTCATTCATTCATTTAGAGTGAGTCGGGGGAGGGGGGGGCAGAAAGAGAGGGAAAGAAAGAAACTCAAGCCGCCTCTAAGCGTGTGTGGGCTGAGTCTCATGACCCTGAGATCATGACCTGAGCCAAAATCAAGAGTCAGTTGCTTCTTAACCCACTGAGCCGCCCAGGCGCCTCAGAACTATGCTGACTTCAACCCAAGAGGAGGTACCCAGGCAGAAAGAAGTGAGAACAATGAACTTGTAAAACAAAGGCCAAAGGACACATTCCATGAATGTGGAAACTGATGACATGCTTTAAAAGTTTTGAAATCCATTTTGCGAAGACACTGTTATAAACACAGAAACACTTTTGAAATACTTGGAAAGATATTTATATTTTTATCAATATATTTTTCACATTATTAATGCCATCAGTCTGTGATTTATATAAATTATTAACAAAGTGATGATAACCAACTGACAGTAAATATGCATTTGTAACTTACTGACCTTTTACGTTTCAGGGAACGAAGAGCTGAACCACTGATCATGAGCCAGGGGAATGAGAGTGTCCACCGGACTTCATCCTCCTCGGTTTCTCAGACCTACCAGGGCTGGAGCTCCCACTCTTTGTGGTCCTCCTGGCTTCCTACATCTTGACTATCTTCGGCAATCTGGCAATAATTCTTGTGTCTCACCTGGACCCCAAACTCCATTCCCCCATGTACTTTTTTCTTACCAATCTGTCACTCCTGGACCTTTGCTGCACCACAAGTACGGTTCCTCAGATGTTGGTAAACATATGCAGCACCAGGACAGTGATTCGTTAGGGTGGCGTGTGGCCCAGCTCTTCATTTCCTGGCCTTGGGCTCCACTGAATGTCTTCTCTTGGCCGTCACATCCTTTGATAGGTTTGTAGCTATTTGTCGGCCTCTCCATTACTCAGTTATCATGCACCAAAGGCTCTGCCTTCAGCTGGCAGCCGCATCCTGGCTTAGTGGCTTTGGCAACTCAGTGCTGCAGTCCACCTGGACCCTTCAGATGCCACTCTGTGGCCGTCGAGAAGTAGATCACTTCTGTGAAGTCCCTGCTCTGCTCAAGTTGTCCTGTGTAGACACAACAGCAAACGAGGCTGAACTCTTCTTTATCAGTGGGCTGTTTCTCTTTAATACCCGTGATACCAATCCTTATGTCTTATGCTTTTATTGTCCATGCAGTGTTGAGAATCCAGTCAGCTGAAAGGCATTTGGCACATGTGGCTCCCATCTGGTTGTGGCATCACTGTTCTATGGTACAGCTATCTACATGTACCGGCAACCACCATCCCCTGCCTCCAAGGACCGGGGAAAGATGGTGTCCCTCTTCTATGGGATCATCACACCACGCTGAACCCCCTCATATACACACTTAGAAACCAAGACATAAAGGAAGCATTTAAGAGGTTGATTGTGAGGGTCTTTTTATTTAAGAAATAGGAATGCCCAAATGATAGGCTTTCTTAAAGACTTGAGGTTTATGCATTTTAATAATTTAATTGTCTCCACGTTACCTTATTCTCACTACTCTTAGAAAGAACTATTATGGTGATCTTCCTCAAATAAAATGTCATTGATAGAAAATTTATTTTCAACTGCCCAAATATAGTCATTTTACGAGGCCCAAGAACTGGTCTACTATGATCCCCTGAAATAGTGTGACCTTAAAATATTTAATATCTCAAGGTTTATACCCCTGGTTTGTGTACTTGAGGGAGAGTTAGAGTCCTGTGAGACTAGAATAAAAGCGTAGTAGACAAGACATTTTTATACACATGCAAATACATCCACACACACTCAACCCACAGTCAACCCAAATACATCCACACAGGCTCAACCCACACTTCTGTAGGAAATTTGACAGAAGTCCATAAAACCATTCACAGCCCCCTCCTCTTAACTGTAGATACAAGGTTAACGGCCCCAGCTTAAATTATTAGCACTATCCCCACAGGGTGCGAAAATCCACAATAATTTTTATTCCGCTGTTTCACTAGATCTTCTATTCTCCTGCTTCTCTACTTTCCACTTCTAAATTAAACTGTCCTATTCTAGTCCATCTACCAAAGAAAACTGTAGCTACATTTTAGCCCTGAATCAAATAGATGTTTTTTGAAAAAAAGCTTTTCATGATTCTCTTACTGTCTATATTCTCTCTCTCCTTTTAAATCCTAAAGCACTTATAGTCTAAATCATGAAAATAGCACATCATATAATGATGTCCATTACTTGTCTAATGCTCTTTTCTCGTGCAAGAAGCAAAGCTTATTAATTCCACGTGGGTTCCCCTGAGGTAGAAAAGACTGTAATTGATATTAATTCCACATGGCCTTCAGAGCTCATCAAAGGGCTGAGGAAAACACCTAGAGCTGTGAGTTGGCTATTTGGTTGATTTTAGGATTTACGATTGTCACATTGTAATCATTTTAACTGCCTCTTCACTATCCTTCTTTTCCCAATTTTATCCTTCTACTAAATATATCATAAAAACAGAAAATACAGTAACTAAGAAATGCGATTAGCACGTTTCTTCTTAAGATCTTCCAATCACAGGGGCGCCTGGGTGGCTCAGTTGGTTGAGCGACTTCCTTCGGCTCAGGTCGTGATCCTGGAGTCCCGGATTCGAGTCCCGCATCGGGCTCCCTGCTCGGCGGGGAGTCTGCTTCTCCCTCTGACCCTCTTCCCTCTCGTGCTCTCTCTCTCTCATTCTCTCTCTCTCAAATAAATAAAATCTAAAAAAAAAAAAAGATCTTCCAATCACAGCATACATTTCTGCCTCAGGGTAATTACAACACAACACAACGGATCTTAAAACTTGTAAAAAAAAAAGTATCAGAACCACCGGGAGGGCTTTAAAATCCACACCCTACCCCTAGATTTTCTAAGGTCTGGGTGAGGGAGGGGGTTGGAAATTTGCATATCTAATGAATATCTAATGAATGCCTAGGTAACGTTGATCAGGGGACCACACTTTAAAGACTGCTGGGCTAATATTTAAAATAAATGAAGATGTTTTGCTGAGTTCCTATCTTTTTATCTCCATCGATGAGAAGTCTAATTAAAAAGGAAAATGGAAGCAAAACACTAAAAGAATAGATTGAAGTATGAGAGGACATTCCCCAAAGAAAATACATTCATATTTTGAAGTCTGAATAAATAATATACTGGACTTCCAGAGATAAATTTTGATATGATCTCAAAGTCAATGTCAGTGACCTTAAAGAATTGTGAGGCATAGGGCGCCTGGGTGGCTCAGATGGTTAAGCGTCTGCCTTCAGCTCAGATCCTGATCCCAGAGTCCTGGGATCGGGTCCCGCATCGGGCTCCCTGCTCCTTGGGAGCCTGCTTCTCCCTTGCCTCTCTCTCTCTCTCTCTCTGTCTCTCATGAATAAATAAATAAAATTAAAAAAAAAATTGTGAGGCATAGCAGTGAAATCAGAGTGATGGAAATTGAGGTATTTTGCAATTTTAAAAATGAGCCACTAACTGAATCAATGCATGATATAATGGTAAGCTTTGAAGTGATACAATTAATACAAGATACATATACAAATATTTTACTATCAGTTTGTGATTATTTTAAAAATTATGTAAGTTAAAATATTATATATTAATATACATTAATATAAATATATGATATATATTTTTATTTAAATACATAGATTTAGTATATTAGCTTATGTACTATATTACTTATTACTTAATGTAATATACAATATATTAGTTAATGTATTTAATACATTATTTAAACTACATACTCTAACTAGAATCCATTCTGGTTTCATTTAGAACAACAAATACTAAACAGTCTATTTTTATAGATGTACTAGACTGATATTATTAGGAAATGTTATACATATATAACATATCTCGATTTCTGAGTAGAATTTGCACATTTCTCATAGTTTTGTATAACATGATGTAATACTGACTAAGATGGTGAAGCATTTCTATTTGCTCCTGTCTGTGGGGTGACCCCATTGAGGATGGGGGGCTAGCCGTGCGGGAGGTGAAGGATTCACCCAGGGCAGAACAAAAGAGAAGTTTTTTGAACAAACTGCAAGGGAGCTGTGGGCCCGACAGCAAAGGAGAGACTATCTTGCCGCGAGACAGTGGTGAGGACCCACAGTTACAGGGCAGAGTGGGGGAGGCATGGGGATCTATGAAACGTTCCCCTTTTTGTTAACTGTGCCTGGTTCTAAGCAGCCCATTGGTTAGTTAGGGCTCATGGCTATTTCGAGGTGGGTTTCCTAATGAGCCTATTTGCATTCAGCTTGGTGGTCACTGTGGGCTCTTGTGCTTTGCTCAAGGTCCTATTGCTCAAGCCTCTTGTCTAAAAGTAGCCTCTACACTATCTGCTAGTAAAACCTCCCTCAGAAGGTGATTCCTAAAACCTTACCACTCTGGAAGGAAGATACTGTTGTCACAGGGATTATACTCATTTGTCCTACTAGAACATGCGCTTATCACTAACTTGTATGAACTCAGAGATGACAGGCATACTAGATTAAAAGTGACACCAAACCGAGAGAAACTGATAATTCTATGGAAGTCAGAAATAAAATTAAAAGATAGAAGCCATAAGTAAATGGGTGAAATTGAACGTAAACTAATGCAGAGGTGTTTCTTTTCATATTATGTACTACAGGCTAGTAGGAATTTGAGTAGCAGGGAGCCCCATAACGTCTCACCTGGGAGCATACTGTCAATAAAGCACGTAATTATTGGCTTAATTATTGGCTTCAGTTCCAGGACTCACCTTTGAAGAGATACATTATGAGACTAAGATGCTTCTACAAGACAACAGTGTGGAGGGCAAGGGGAGCCCATCCCCACCCCAGATGGGCCACTTTGTCATGTTGATTATTCTAAATAAAAGTTACTTAACAGACAGTCTGTGCAAGAAGGACGCTCTGACCCTCTGACCCTCTGACCCTCCTCTGTCCCCTGAAAGCAGGAAAGAAATCGCCCAAAAAGTTGCCCTCCCTGTACCAGGAGGTAGAGAGACAGCCTTTCTCACCAGAGGTAGGGAATTCAGGGCCAAGAAGGCTGTATAGACAATCCTTGTTCCTAATTACGACTGAGCCCAAATTCTGTTTAGAATTCCTCACTACTTGAAGTTCCCAAAGTTAAGTTTTCTTTGTCCTGTCAAATCCTCATCGATTTATCGCCTTTTTGTCTAAAAAGTATAAACACTGTTTGCCTTGGTCATTTCTTTAGGGCTCAATTTCATAATTGGGCCTCTGTGTGCACAGAATAAAACTGGTTTTTTTGTTTTGTTTTGTTTTGTTTTCTCTTGTTAATCTGTCTCCTGTCAATTTAATTCTTAGTCCAGCTGGGAGAACTTGAGGGTAGAGAAGAATTTCCCTTCTCTTCCCAGCGCTCTCCCAGAAAAGGACCTCAAACAGTGGGTTTTGCATTTTTCTTTACTTGCCACTCTTCAGTGAGCCCCCGAGCCAGACCGCCAAGAACGAGCCTCAGGCAGGGTATACTGGATACTGATAGGCATGTATATTTGTGGTAATATGATTATCATATTTAATGTAAACAACGGACATAAGTGTGACTAGGTCTATATTTAAATTACACACAAATACACAAATTCAATTGTCTTTCTGAAGCGGGAGAGCTAGGTTCTTGTCTCACAGAGTCGAAGAATGAATCCCGCCGACAAAGGAGAGTGAATAAAGTGATAGAAGTTTATTAAGTGAAGATACAGAAAAAGCTCTCAAGAGTGAGAGGGGTCCCGACAGGGTTGCCAATGAGGGCTTTTAGTGTTGGTCTTTTATAGTAAAGCTAACCGGGGAACTTAAATCCTTTTAACGTTTCTATTGATATCACCATTGATCAAGTTCTATCAATAACACCTCCAATTGCTTACTTCCTTTTTAGGGTCTGGTTATTCCTTGTTGGTCACAGGTGATTATCATAAAAAATACACTCACCCCACACACCTAGGGCAGGGTGGTTCCCTTTGTTCCCAGATCTCTGGTTTCCCCACACCTCCACATTTTTTGGATTTCTGTGAGCCTGATCACATAGCCCCGTATCTATCTCTCCCTACCTAGCCCCGCCTGTCCCTTACTTATTTCTAATTACTATCTATATGGTTCTAATGTTCATTCACCTTTTCAAAACTATATCAAATATATGAATTGTTCGTATCTTCACAAAGGAGTTTCATTTCTCCACCAATTTTTGCCCCCTGGTTAATTAAGTGTATGTATTGAAAAATTACATAATCTACCTCCTATTGTTTCAAACAGGAAAATGTATCTAGTTTAAAAATTCTAATGGCTAAGGTAAAAGGCAGTAATTTTGTGCTAAAAAAGATGTTTGTTTGGAAGGAAATGGCTTGGGGCAAAATCTGAATGCAAAAGAAAGTTGTAGAAGGTTTGTGATGGGAAATCCTTGGAAAGGAATTTTTGGTGTGGTAAGAATGGACTAAGATTGAAATGAATGTATTTTAAAAGTACATTGGTATACTTTTGGCTTTCGGCTCGGGGAGGCAAAGGTGCAACTTTCTTCGGTCGTCCCGAATCTGGGTTCATCCGACACCAGCCGCCTCCGCCATGCCGCCTAAGTTCGACCCCAACGAGATCAAAGTCGTGTACCTGAGGTGCACCGGTGGCGAAGTCGGTGCCACGTCTGCCCTGGCCCCGAAGATAGGCCCGCTGGGTCTGTCTCCAAAAAAGGTGGGTGATGACATCGCCAAGGCAACCGGTGATTGGAAGGGTCTAAGGATTACGGTGAAACTGACCATTCAGAACAGACAGGCCCAGATTGAAGTGGTACCTTCTGCCTCTGCCCTGATTATCAAAGCCCTCAAGGAACCACCAAGAGACAGAAAGAAGCAGAAAAACATTAAGCACAGTGGAAATATCACTTTTGATGAGATTGTCAATATTGCCCGACAGATGCGACACCGATCTTTAGCGAGAGAACTCTCTGGAACCATTAAAGAGATCCTGGGGACTGCCCAGTCTGTGGGCTGCAATGTAGATGGCCGCCACCCTCATGACATCATAGATGACATCAACAGTGGTGCGCTGGAATGCCCGGCTAGTTAACTACAAAGGAAAATGTTTCAATAAAGGATCATTTGACAACCAAAAAAAAAAAAAAAAAAAAAAAAAGTACATTGGTATAATATGGAAAGTCTGCTTTCTCTCTTTTCAAAAAGATAAGTTTTCTTGAATTGTTGGTCTGCTCTTGATAAGAAAATGTAAACAAAGGTTTTTTTCTCTTTTGTCTGCCCAGAAAACCAGTTTCTATGTTTTGCCTTTATCAGGTCTTTGATGATCCCTAATCCCATCTAGGCATGTGTTTTAAAACTTCTTAAGATTTTAGCAAACTTCCCCAAGATTTAAATCGTAAACAAGTCTCATTGACTAATTAGGCTTGTTTGTTTGGTATGTTACCTTCTGGTAAAAGGTCATCATCACTCGATATTTTGACTATTAATGTGTTATGTGTCACAGATATACCTGGATTTCCTTGCCAGCTAAGTTGTAACCTCTTATCAGATGTTTAACCATGTCCATTTTTGAGTCTTGTCGTTTATAGTTATTGTTCTTATTCTCTTGTAAAATGGTTCATCTCAAGGAAACTCATATAAAGGACTTTTAGGACAAATACAGGTTTTTGACATCTTAAATTCTAAAACTGAAATGGGACAGAATTTCCAGAACTAACTAAAAAAGCTGCATTCACACTGAACAATAAATAGTAACATGGGACTAAATAAACTAAAAAGATTAGATTATAGTTTTGTGACTCTTATTTAAAACATTGCTGATTCTCTAATGCTTACTCATCCAGATTAAGGAAACTTTTCCTTAACATCTATGACTTAACAGAGATGTGATAAAGTATTTGTTTGTAAACAAAGCATTTACCTTTTCTCTCTACCTGAACCCTCTGATTGAAAAGGTCTCAGTAAGTGTTCTTTCTTCCATGGCAATCATAGTCATTTGCACAAGTTCAATAAGAATCTGTTCTCCTTGTAACAGGACACCATTGGAAATGTTGGTTATTTTACCAAGGGCTTTGACTGGAATGTCGTATTTGAGAAAGACATGCATAGACTCAGATATGACCAAACAGCTTTAAGGAACTAAGGTTGACTTTATGAAACCTGGAGCCATAAAGCCCCTTGAAATTGTTGGCCTGATTCCTTCCTCACAGAGTTCCCAGCAGCCTCATCAGGTGAGTAAAGAATGTCACTTCCTGGCAGGTGAAGGAACCCCAGGATACACTGGGGACCTCATGAAGAGGAATCGCCCACATCTACGGGTATTGCAGGCATGTCTGATGGCAAGTACTTGGCTTGGCTTCTGGTCTGGAGAGGCTACTAAAAGTTCAACCTAGAGATTCCTTATTAAAGTTCCAGCAAAGCAGATTCTAAAAGATCTATATGATCAATCATTCTTGCTGAGCTCACGTAAATAATTAGACCAAGTTTGTTAAAACTGGACTTGTTCTGCAAATGAATTAGTCTTGATTTGGCTATCTCTAGAAATGAGGGTTACTTTAGAGAGAAAAATTATGTTTCAATAACTCACCTTTGTGGATGTTAAATCCTAGATCTGATTGTCTTGAAATGTTGTTTGCTTAAGCTAGACAACGTGACGTAAACTTCAGAGAAATACCTTTTCTATTTCTACAATATCTCATGTTTAGATAATCTTCATGCTTTTTATTCTGTGAGGATAATAACAGGACCCCATGTGCCTTTGATTATTTAATCATAGCTGGAAAATGGGATGGATTCCCCAACGATTGTATAACTCCACTAGCACCTTGACCAATTTGTGTGGCTGGGATGATAAAATTTTTCCTTAAAAGCCAGAGCATACCCCACGCCATGGGGTTAACTATGGACTTGTGGAGATAATGGATGACCCCACTTTCTTTCTGATTGGATTGGCTAATGTACCTGGGGATGCCCTTATCTCTTGACAAGTCTTCTCCCACTTCCAGTGATTCCTTGTAATTAGGATATTGTTAAGGCTGGACCTCAAACAAAGAGGTCTTCTTGATGGTTTCATCCCTCATAGTCATATTTATCCTAGAAGCCACCTCTATTGGGGTACAATTACAAATAAAAGCTTTAGCCAAGCACACACAACAGTGTTTCTGGTAAAAGGAACCTCAAAGCTCGCTATGGGACAGTCCCTGACTGGAATGACTTCACATCAGGTCCACAGTGTCTTACGGATCAAAGGCCACCAATAGATGATGGGAGGCAATGCTTATAGATATGCCTGAAATAATACTTAACACCTGCCAGCTACCCTTATGCCCAGACCTGACCATCATACTTTTATAGAACATAACTGTTCAGAAGTTATTGATCTTCTTTATTCTAGTCGACCAAATTTAAGATGCCCTTATTGAAAGTGCAGATGACAGTTGGTTTACTGATGGCAGTAGTTTCATGGAAAAGAGGGGTAAGAAAAGCTGGGTATGCTATAGTCAGTCTAACTCAGACTGTTGAGGCCAAAGCCCTGTCAGCAAACACGTCTGCCCCCAAAGCAGAATTAATAGCACCCAACTGTGCTTTGCAATTGGCAAAAGTCTTAGAAATTAATATTTATACTGACTCCCAAAAATGCCTTTCTAGTCTTACATGCCCACAGAGCAATTTTAAGGAGAGGATTATTATCAAGCCATAACTCCCTGATCAAAAATGGGCCTGAAATTCACACAAATTCAAAGGATGGCCCTCCAAAACCGAATAGCCCTTAATATCCTGACTGCAGTTCAAGGAGGCCCAGTATTAGATGGCTGGCTCCTGGCTGGGACCCAGTGGCTATGCAGCTCTAACCTGTGGCCATGGCTCCCCCCAGGCTGGACAGGCCGATGTCCTATGGGTTTTGCCTGGATGCACGGACACATTATTAAAGCCATTATACCAACCCAGCCAACCTGCCAAATTTAAAACAATGGTGGACATGTTCTGTGTGTCATTGGTATAACCACCAAACATCGATCTTTGTTCCCTTTGAGACTGGAGGATGTTGTTTGGCACGTGGAAGCTCTTAATAAGTACATGGTCAGAGCCCTAAATGACACTCAAAATAGCATTTCTCTATTAAATACTAAAGTAATACAAATGCATGAATATAAAACTTGCACTATCATAAAAACAATGCTGCGTATACATTCCAGATTACCACAAAAATATTTCTGGGTTTCTAACTGACATGAATACTCAAATTGGCACTTTAAATGATCTCTTTAATGATTGGTTAAAATTCCTGGACTGAAGGAAATTTATCAAAGGTCAACTATCAAAGACCTTTTATTCAGACTTCTCTTTCTCGTTATAATATTAACCTTGTTTTGTTGCCATTTCCGGTGTCTCCCTGCCTAGTGTCAAGACTCCTTCACTGCCATAACTTCCAGCTAACAGATGATCTTTTCTACTCAAGGAGGTTCAAACATGTTGACTGCATTGGATTCAGCTCCCCCCCTTTCATTGTTTCCCAACTGACCAATATTGACCCAGAGGTAGGGACATCTCTATGCCCCTATTCAGCAGGAAGATGTTACAGAAGATGAGACATTCCACCTTCGAACCCTAAAGATTTAAGTGTGAAAATTGTTCAGGGGGGAATGATGAGGGAGCAGAAGGTTGGCTGAAGACAAAGCACAAGCTGACACCCTGCAATGGCCCCCCATCCCCCACTTCTGGGTGCGACATGTGTGACATTCTTCCAGGAATCTCCCAACTCAATGTTAATACCTTGCTGGAAGGGGAAAAGAACCTTAACTTGACAATGGCAAGACCTCCAGTATCTTGTAGTCATGGTCCTCTTTAGAATATGAAATTTTTTTGAAACCTCCCTTTTCCTTACTTCCCCTAACTCCCAAGTATATAATCACCACTCCTCAAGACCCCGGTGCAACTCTTTCTGCTCACAGGTCCTGAACCCATGCTTTAATAAACCACCATTTTGCACGCACACACACACACACACACACAGACACACAAATTTAATGACAATAAATAGTGATGATGCTTAGGTAGGGGTAGGAATAAAGTTGGATTCTTGTTCATTTGATTAAGAATCTAAAAGTTCTCAAAGTTAACATTATTCTTCTTTCTTTGGGGGTGTTTGGTTACACCGCCCTGATGGTATGGATGCTGTCGAAGGTTGAATGAGGACTCTGGAAAGATATGTTCACTTCCTGGTGCCCAGAACCTGTGAATGTGACATTCCCTGGCAAACGAGTTGATGAAGTCAAGAATCTTGAGAGTGGTAGTTATCCTGGATTATCTGGGGGGGCTCTAAGTGCATCACGGGTGTCCTCCTGAGAGAGGCAGAGGGAGAGTGGACCAGGGCACACGGAGGAGGAGGAGGGGTTACGAAACCAGGAGAGTGGGCAGTGGGATGACAAGTCAAGGAGTCGTCCCGAGGCATGCCGGCAGCTCCTGGAAACAAAAGGAACGAGGAACAGATCTCCTCCCTAGCCCCACCGCTTCCAGAGGGAGAGGACCTTACGGACTCCATGATCTCCAGAACTGTGAGATCATCAGTTTCTGTTATTTTAAGCAACCAAGTTCCTGATAATTTGTTATGGCCGCCCCGGAAACAAATACAGTTGACTTCTCCGCTGCATTCTTTATTAACATAGTCCACATATCACAGATGTCATCTTCAGGAAGTTATTTCTTATACCAAATCCCCCTTAGATTGCTACGGACACAGCCATAGACTTTCCGGGCTGGAAGGGATCTTACAGGCCATGCAGTCCAGCTTCCCTCCGGTACCTCCACAGAGAGGCTCACCCACTGGAGCCATCCCGTTTTTTCCTGGGGTAGCTTCTGCTCAGCCCTTTCCTGAGAAGCCACAAGAATTCACTCAATGGCTTCCATGTGACATTCACCCAAACACTGGGTTGTGTCTACAATTTTCTCTCCGTCTGCTTTTGTTCCTTTGGTCATTAACAGAAATGGTTATGAAAAATGTGATTTAACTATAAGAATTCCTAAAACGGAATTTGAAGAGGAAAGGCATTAGGTAGATTATGTAATCCAATCTCTGTTTTAGGTATGTTTCTATTTTCCCACATTGCCAGAAGCGTTCACTATGTCATCACGGTGTAATGTCAATCTTTTAGGAGTCCCGTCTTGTCTCATGCTAAAATCTGCCTTGTTTTAACCCATCAGTAGGAATTCTAACTTTTATGGAACAAACTATGCTCTGTACATGACTGCCCTTTACCTATTTATTATTTTAAGTTTTATTTATTTAAGTAATCTCTACACCCCACATAGGGCTTGAACTCACAACTCTGAGATTGAGTCATACACTCTTCCAACTGAGCCAGCCAGGCCCCCCCGTGACTCCCTCTTAAATAAAGCATCATGCTTTAGCATAGCATATTCTACCCATGTTAAACACATCTGTGCCTTCCATGATTCTTCAAAGGTGAGTCCTGGAACTAAAGCCAATAATGAAGCCAATAATTATGTGCTTTATTGACAGTATGCTCCCAGGTGAAGCGTTATGGGACTCCCTGCTACTCATATTCCTACCAGCCTGTAGTACCTGGCTCAGGTCATGATCCCAGCGTCCTGGGATCAAGCCCCGGGTGGGGTCCCTGCTCAGTGGGAAGCCTGCTTCTCCCTCTCCCACTCCCCCTGCTTGTGTTCCCTCGCTCGCTGTGTCTCTCTCTGTCAAATAAATAAATAAAATCTTTAAAAAAGTTTTTTATAAAAAATAATAATAAGTAAAATAATCAATATGACAAAGTTGCCCATCTTGGGGCAGCCTGCCCTTGGCCCCCACAGCAGTCTTTTTTTTTTTTTTTAAGATTTTATTTATTTATTTGAGAATGAGAACACAAGCAGGGGGAGCGTCAGAGGGAGAGAGAGAATCCCAAGCAGTTTCCACGCCCAGCATGGAGCCCAACACAGGGCTGGACGGTGGGATCTCACCATTCTGAGATCAGACCTGAGCTGAAACCAAGAGTCAGGTGCTTAACTGACTGTGCCACCTAGTCACCTGGGAGTGAGGTTTCCGATGTCTGTTCCTTGGCCAGGAGGTAAGTCTTGGTGTTCTATACATGAGGCACTTGAGGGAAATCAGTCTCTAGGGTCTTAAGTTCCCTTCTAAAGATGCAATGCAGGAGAGTCTCCGTTTCATCCCCTCCAGTTCCGTTTTAGAGTGAAATCCTTTCTCAGGGACAAGGGTTTGAATGTCACCCTGGCCAAGGGTCTTGGAATTTTGAGACCAAAGATGCATATTCCCTGACCTCTGGGATTTTCACTTCCCTGTCCATCAGCTTCCCTCCTTAGGTGAGCCTCCTTCACCCTGTACATGCACTGTTTTCCACCTTTGAGCCCATGTCTCTCTCTCTACTAGAGGAGCTTCCTACTTAGCACCCAAGAGGCAGCAAACATCTCCTCCACATTTTTATAACAAACCTGATTCTCACTGGATTATCCTTGTAAGAGTGACAGAGGCACCTTTCCCATGCCCAGCCTTGCTCCTTGGTCTCTAATCTCTGGAGTCTCACTAGAATGGGGAGACTTGCAGGCAGGCTTGCAGCCACTCCCTAGATCCCCAGGAGGCAAGAAGTTGTCCCCTCTGTACCTTGAAGAACAGGACGACCCAATGTCTAGACAGAGACTTAAATCTGCATAACAACCATACCCTTGTTTACTCTGCCTGAAAATTTTCCATAACTGGCTTCCCTCCCAGTCCCCAACAGTGGCTCTTTTCTCTAGCTGGAGAGGTATTTAAGGTGGTGGCTTGAGGCATTTTGGGGAGTTTTCGTGGGTCTCTCCCAAGTATCCAGGAGGTATTCACATCATGCCTGTTTGTTTTTCTCCTGTTAATCTGTCTTTTAATTACAGGGATGTCTCATCCAAGAACCTAGAAGGGTAGAAGCTATGAAAATTAATGAAAGGAAGTATCTTTAAGAATGGGGTCCGAAGGCCAGCAGAGGGAGCTCTCACACCCAGCACTACCTGTCAGTTTCAGGTGCAACAGAAAGACAGACCTTGCAGGCGCTTTACTACACCCCAGCAGGAGGAAAAAAGCCTTCCTCCCCTCCATCCCTTACAGCCCAGTCAATGAGAGACTATCTCAACTCAGCCAATGAAAAGCCAGTACACTTTGAAATCTCAGGTTGCTCCAATGAACTTTTAGTTTATAACAGCCTTCCCAAATTCCCCGATCCTCTACAAAAGGGCGTTCTCCTTTGCCCATGGCTTTTACTGTCCCAGATTGCAAGTCTGTGGCCATCGCTAATTGAACCCATTTTTGCTGGTAAAATAACTGGCAGTCATATTTTTAAGGTTAAAGGGGAAATTAGTTTTCCTCTCCTACGTGTAGGACGGTGGTGAGACCTTGGTGAAGTAAGGGAGAGAGGGGTGGGAGACAGATTAGAGGTAGAGGTATGAAGGGGATCAGAACATGCTACCCCAAAACATGCCAGATTAGCATATGGGTTATTTTGAGCTGAAGGCAATTGAGACTCAAAAGAGGCAGAAAGAAACCTCCTTGGAGCTCCCTTATCTGACTAAAAGCAGAAAATTCTGAGAAATGAGGACTGCCAGAAATCCCTTCTCTGGGGGAATTTTATGGCCATGAGGCAGATGGAAAGTCAGCACCAAGATGAGTCTGCACAAACAAACTTTACTAACATAACCCTTATCTTCTCTTAATTTCCCCATACATTTCCTTCTCACAATTCACTGCTCCCAGAAGCCAAACCCCTCTTTCCTTTGTCGGGTCATTTCTCCACAATTTTTCACCCTTTGTTAAAATGGAATGTCAGCTTCCAAGGCTAACTGCTTCCTTGGATTTTTCATTTCTTTTCTGCGGAGTGCCCATGCACATAAAGTTGAAAATAAAATCTGTATTTTTTCTCCCGTTAATGTATTTAATTGACACGTTCTAGCAACTGAACCTAAGAGGGTAGAGGAGAAGTTTCCTCCCGTTAATGTATTTAATTGACACGTTCTAGCAACTGAACCTAAGAGGGTAGAGGAGAAGTTTCCTCCCCTACAGGAAGGATGGGTCACTGTAGGATTTGTTTTTTATGGTGGGTAAGATGGTCTGAATAGAGGAGGGACATGACAGACTATAATGCAAACAGGGCAGAAGCAGGGAGAGCAGTTAGCAGCATTTGCAATAATTTAGGTAAGAGATGCTGGTAGTATGGACCAGGGTGTAATGATAGAGGTGGTGAGCAGTGGTGAGATTCTGGGTACTGTTAGATGATAAAAATTCAGCTAATTAAATGTGAAGATCTAATTGGCTTTATTAAATGATTCATGAATTGGGCAGCATCCCATCTAGCAGAGAGAGGGGAGCTCCACTGAGCTAAATTAAAGAAAAGTTTTTCAAAAGTAAAAATGAGCTACTGGAACTTCATCAAGATAAAAACAAAAAACAAAAAAAACAAAAAAAAACTTCTACACAGCAAAGGAAACAATCAACAAAACCAAAAGGCAACCTGTGGAATGGGAGAAGATATTTGCAAATGACATATCTGATAAAGGGTTAGTATCCAAAATCCATAAAGAACTAATAAAACTGAACCCCCCAAAAACAAATAATCCCAGTTTAGCAATGGGTGGAAGACACGAGTAGACACTTTTCCAAAGAAGACATCCAGATGGCTGACAAGACACACGAAAGGATGCTCAACATCACTGATCATCAGGGAAATACAAATCAAAACTATGATGAGACCACCTCACACCTGTCAGGATGGCTAAAATTAACAACACAAGAAGCAACAGATGTTGGCAAGGATGCAGGGAAAGGGGAACCCTCATGCAATGTTGGTGGGAATGCAAACTGGTGTGGCCACTGTGGAAAACAGTATGGAGTTTCCTCAAAAACCTAAAAATAGAGCTATAGTCCAGCAATTGCACTACAAGGTATTTATCCAAAGGATACGAAAAAAGATACAAAGGAGTACATGCACCCTGATATTTACAGCAGCATTGTCAACAATAGCCAAACTATGGAGAGAGCCCAAATGTCCCTCAACAGATGAATGGAAAAAGGAGATGTGGTTTATATATATATAATGGAATATTACTCAAACATCAATAGGAATGAAATCTTGCCATTTGCAACAACGTGATGGAGTTGGAGTGTTTTATGCTAAGCGAAATAAGTCAGTCAGAGAAAGACAAATACCATATGATTTCACTCATGTGTGGAATTTAAGCAAGAGAAAAGATGAACATCTGGGAAGGGGGGAAGGAGAGAGGGAAACAAACCATAAGAGACTCTTGAGGATGGAGAACAAACTGAGGGTTGATGGAGGGAGGTGGGGGGGGGATGGGCTAGATGGGGGACGGGCATTAAGTTGACCATCACCTTAATGATATGTGAGGGGCACTGGCTGTTATATGTAAGTGATGAATCACTAAATTCTACTCCAGAAACCAATCTTGCACTGTATAACTAAAATTTAAAATTAATTTCAAATTAAAGAAAGGTTTTTAAAGGCAGAGAGAGGGCATTAAAAAAAGAAGGAAGGAATTTGTTAGCAAGGAATACATTGTTTAGGCAAGGCCGCCCTCCTAAGGGGAGCGAAAGGGGTCTATAGTAAAGTCCCTAGTATTGCCTTGTGTTGACCGGTCAAAGGTTACATTCCTGGAGAGTGAAACTGCAGTTCGATTAGGGATTAAGTCCTGGTTTCCTGATTTGGGGCTTTAACCTCAGTGATGCCACTTGGGCCCTGTGGTGGTGGTTGCTTTTTAAACAATCTAATTGGCTTTCTTAAGTGATTCATGGAGTGGGCAGCATCCTACCCAGCAAGTAGAGGGGAGCTCTGGGGAGGTGTACAAAATGGGAGGTTTTTACAGGAGGGAGGGTGGGATAAAGAAGTTATTAGCAAAAGAAAAGAAAAGATTGTCACAGGCAAGGTCACTTACCTTCGGGGGGAAAAGCAGAGGGTTTTATCCTGCAGATTACCTTCTTTTGCTTTGCAGTTAAGGATGGAGAGGCCCAGGTGGCCGCCTACCTCACTGGTGCAGACGAGAAAGTTCCTGGCTGACCGGGTAAGACTGCATTTCTGGGGGAGGTCAAAACTGCAATCGGGTTAGTTAGGAAGCCCAGGTTTGGTGACCTGGGCCCAAGTGACACCCTCTGGGGCCTGTAGTTTTCTTTCTAATGTGTGTGAGCTGGCTCTGTTTACTGATAGATTAGACATGGCCTAATCCCTGAAGAGAAAGACGGGAGTCGAAACTAATTCCGGTTTCCAGATATCCTTTCCTCAAGTCTGTGGGGGTGACATGAAGGGGAGCAGAATCTGCCACCCCAAAATACGCCACTGTGACACTTGGTGTTTTGGGTTTTTTTTAGTTAAAGGTACTTGAGAAACGGCCAGTGCAAGAAGGATAGTCTGACCTTGCTTGTCTCCCTGAAAACAGGAGATAAGTCTCCCAGGTGAAAGGTACCCTCCCTGTACCAGCAGGGTAGAAGGCATCCTTATCACTAGAAATAGGGAATCTAGGGCTGTTAAAAAGAAAACCACAACTGAGGGATAGCAGAATAATCCACACCAAAATAAACTGATTTTTTTTTTTTTTTTTTTTTTTTTTAGAAAAAGCAGACCCAGGAGCTCTGAAAACAGAGTAGAAGGTACCCTTTTGTAAAGATGATTTACATTTAGAAGAGAAATCTCCATTTGTAAGGGTGACTCCCTGTCTATACCAGGAAGAAAGTGATGACTAAATCGCTAGAAACTCTATGGGTCGGGGGGAGGCCCCAGACTTAAGTCTGTATAACAACATTACTGTGCTTTGCCTGGTCACATCCCATAACTTCCTCTTTCCCACCCTCACCTCAACATCTTTAGCTGAAGTGGTTTGGGCGGTTCTGGGGTTTCCTAAGTGCAACGCTCTCCTGTGAAGACATGAGGTATACCCGTTATTAAACTTGCTTGTTTCTTCTTGTTCATCTCTTTTATAACGGGGGGTGGTCCTCAGCCAAGAGCAATGAAAGATAGAGGGAAAGTTGTTTTCCTCCCCAACAGAGCCTACATCAATAGGGGTAGAGAGAGAATCAAGTTAATAATAATGCAACATGGGGGCGCCTGGGTGGCTCAGATGGTTGGGCGTCTGCCTTCGGCTCAGGTCGTGATCCCGGGGTCCTGGATGGGGCCCCACATCAGGCTCCTGGCTCGGTGGGGAGCCTGCTTCTCCCTCTCCCTCTGCCTCTCTCCCTGCTCATGCTCTCTCTCTCTCTCTCTCTCTATCTCTGTGTCTCAAATGAATAAAAAATCTTTAAAAAAAATAATAATAATGCAATATGTTTGCTATCTCTGTCTTGTCAGTTCTTCACAAATGTACTGTTTCTTCGTCTGAAAGGTATACAAGCTCACTGCTTTGGTCACTTGGTTGAGTCTCATATTTTGATGGGGCTCCCATACTAGGAGATTAAATTCGTTTTTTTTCCTGTGCGTCGGTCTTATGTCAATTTGATTATCAGGCCAGCCAAAGAACCAAGGCAGTAAGGGGGAAAATGCATCCAGCCCTACACCTTGCTCTTGCCCAGTGGGAACAAGAGGAGCTGTTTTTCAGGTTTTCAGTAGTTCTTGCTTTTAAGGGGACTAGGTCAACAGGAGTATGTGCCTATTTGAACCTAAGACAATATAGCCCGGGGGGGGGGGGGGGGGGGCGGAGGGCGGAGGGCTCCTGTGCCAGCAGCCCGCACCTGCTTTCTGAAGCGTCACAGCAAGCAGGGTGTGGCAGGGCCCGAGTGTGAGTCTTGTAAGTGTGGCACCTCCTGAGCACTTGCTACAAAAGTCAGTTCTTGGGCCCCACCAGCAATCCGCTGAATCAGCAGCTCTAGGGTCTGTGGTCCAGCCGTGTCTAACAGGCCCACCAGGTGATTGCCATGCATGCCGAAGTTTGAGAACCACTGGCTGAAACTAACTGGGAGACCCTGAGGTGAGACCTATTGTCAGTGTGAAGAGGCAGGAGTAGAGTGATGAGGAGTCAGCCAACACAATGCCGAGGCAGGGCGTACTCTGTGCACAATACCATACTGAAGAGTGCGCATTCATTCATCTACTCAACTGATGAACACTTCCTGAGCAACTGGCAGTTGCCTGCGAGGTCTCAGAAGTTGTAGATACAGCAGTGAGCTAAACACACCAAGGCTCTGCTGGGAAAGCGGACAGAAAATAAAGGGAAACTAATGGTATGTCACGAGGAACTAAATGTGTGAGAAAAAACACAAAGTAAGAAAGAGGGGAGGGTATTGCTGCCTCAAGTAGCGTGTTCAGGAAAGACCTCAGTGATAAGATGACCTAGAGGTTCTGGGTGAAAGACACTCCTGAGAAGGAGAGAGACTGAGGAGGTGAGAGACTCGGTGACTATTCGAGGGGAGAACTTGAGGGTCACAAGGGAGAGACACTAAACACTTGTTCTGGGCCTGTGCTTGGAGGCTTCTGAGGAACTGCATAGCTCTCCATGGTTGGGACACGTGAACAAGGCTGGAGTAGGAATAGATGAGGGGTGTGTGTCTGTGTGTAACAGGCAGGTTGGGTCTTGTGCATGATTTTAAGGAATTCATGTTTGTTTATACCTAGTTACACATTTTCTCTTTGCCTCCTTGCCCCCAATCTAAGCTGAGCCCCTAAGCAGGGGCTAAAGGGGAGGCTGTGGTTCCTGGAGAGGGTAGGGGTGGGGATGAATGAATGAGCAGTGGGGTCCTTAACAAAGACCATACTCGGTTGGTTGAGCGACTGCCTTCAGCTGGGGGTCATAGTCCCGGAGCAATGGTGAGATTGTAAAGGTGTGTTTAGCTTCCGAGTTTGGCCCTTAAGTTTGTCCTCAAAATTGGCAGACGTCCCTGAAAAAGAAAAAGACTGTAGCAAAGTCTGTGCTGCAAAGGAAAATTTCGGCAAGGCCTTCTGTGTCATCTGATTCTAGTCCAATGGGAGCTATTTTACAACTCTGTAAACTGTAGGTAACTGAAAGCAATAGAAAATAATTCGTGTCTCTAGGCAAGCAAATTAGTTGTGTCTCCTGATGGGACATTTTCCTCCTCCTCGACCCACTCCCCCCTACCCACTCCCACCGCGGAAAAGCCAGTTGTGCCCCTATTTACACATTCACATCAAATTCCCTGATCTATACATGGCATCCCTTTGAATTCTCCTCTGACCTGGTAGTGACATCTCATCAGTTATTTCATTAAGGGGCTAAAAAAGAAGTTCATTTTTGTATTCATAGGACCGTTATGATTGTACCTGTTTTTTGTTTTGGAAATTACCCTTCATTGAGACCTCTCCGGAGCCACCTGCGTAACCACGGCAACCGAAGCCTGCCTCTCCCCCTGCCTTGCTTTTCTCCTGGGCGGCCCGCAGAGAGCGGCGCTGGGCCCCTCCCTGCGCGGTCCCCGGGGGTCCCACCTCGCTGTGCCCGCCGCGTGCCCGGGGGTCCCACCGCGTCGCCCCCACCCGGCCGGGCTCCGGGTCGCGGGATTGCCACGAAAGTGAGGTTTTCCTGAAAAGTGGGGAAGAAGGATTATTACAAGGTTCTAGTCAATAAGAGCAGAAAACAAGCTAAAAAAGGAAAAAAAGGAATACACGTGTATTGCTATTAGCAAAAAACCAAAAACAAAACAAAACAAAAAAACCAGCAGGCTAACCCTTTTCTATCTCCGGCGTGACCCCTTAAGTACGAGGCATTGGTGGTTCAGTGGTAGAATTCTCGCCTGCCACGCGGGAGGCCCGGGTTCGATTCCCGGCCAATGCAACGGTCTGTCGGTTTTTTGTTTTTTCCTTTCAGTCCTTTCAAATCGTTTTGAAATTGCCCCCGTGTAGTAGTAGGAGTCCTTCCAAGTGCGGTTTCTGAGGCTGCTCATCGTTTCTGGGACTCTGAGACGAGACGCAGAGCCGCTTCCGCGGAGGTCCGTGGCGCAGGCTGGCTGCCGCCGTTTCCCGACAGGAGCATCGAATTTCCTGCTTTCAGAATATGTGGAGTCGTGTGCTCTGGACTCATTCTGTTGTCGGAGCGTAGATAAAACGGATGTGTAGTTTTTGAGGAGGAAGAAAAACCAGGAGGAAGGCCACAGCCTTTAAAAGAAAATAGAATAAAGGGATTACTTAAAGGGCATCTTCAGAGACGAGCAGAGTGGCGCAGCGGAAGCGTGCTGGGCCCATAACCCAGAGGTCGATGGATCGAAACCATCCTCTGCTAACTGGCCTTTTCTTTTTGCTTTGTTTTTCAACATTCCCGTCCCGCCCCGCCCCACATTGGGTGCGTCTACAACACGGGCTTAGAATCCTGTTTCCCCTGCCTAAGGAAAGCTTTACTAACTTTTGGATGAAAATAATCCACCAATCAGAGATCTCAAACCAAGCAAGGTCATGTGCCCCCTGTCGGAGAGCAGAGAATTGATTTTAACCCATCAGCTAGGGAAAAAAAAAAAAAAAAAAGCACACAGCAACTGAAGCCCTCTTTTAAATGGCAGCCCCAATCCTAGTATCTTTTTCAGGGCAACTCTACCTGAATTTGATGGGCATCTCTCCCCTTCTTGTCGGGGCCGTTGGGTGAATAATTTTTATTTGCAAGGAGCAGCTGCAACTGGGATGAGTGGTGGATAGAGCTCGAGCCTTCTGACTCCTCGAAGTCTTCGCCTTCACTTGTAGTCCTCACTTGTTGGCTACGGATCCAAGTCCTCTACGGATGCTGACTGTTGAGATTTCCAAACCGCAGAATTTCAGAGAGGCCTAGACGCTCCTTGCGTGGAGCTGTATTCCTCTTGCAGAGCTGAGTGTCCATTGGATGAGCTTTGTAGAACGACGACGAGACTGAGACCAGCTCAGTCTTTCCCAGCTTCCTTCCCACATTCATCACCTGGAATCATCTGCACTTTATTAATATCTACAACTTACATTCTTTCTCTATCAGGTTGTAAAATAACCTAATGATTTAAAGGCGACCAAAGATGTGCCCGTCCACGGATCACGTACCCTGGAGGCTGCCTCATTGGCACCACAGTGAATCAATGAGAGGCCACCTTGGGATCCCCTTCATCCGCTTCCAAATTGTTGGTAATCTATTCTGACAACTCACATCTCTTTTATTAATAACCCCCTTTTCCCTTTTTACTTCTCCATGTCAACATTTCATTCTCAGGCCTGCTTTTATCGGTAGGTACCAACTAGGGGAAGGCCAGCACTTAACCTTGAAAACACTGACCTCTTCTAGTGCAGGACAGGGATATCCCCTTCTTTGCAGCTGCTGAGGAAGAGATCCTGGAGGGCTTCATAAAATGGACCTGGCCACTGATGTTTCTGATGAAGGATTTTCAAAGATGTCGACTGACTTCAGAGTGTATGACCTCTGAAAGTCACGTTTAAATTCTAAGTCTGCAAATGATTGTCTTTCTCTTTATTTAATTTTAATTTTTTTTTAATTTAAATTTTACGTAGTTAACGTACAGTGCAATATTGGTTTCTGGTGTCTTTCTCTTTAAAAATGTGTTGCCCTCGTCATAAGATGCTAACTGGAACTGCCTTTTTCCTTCGAGACCTTTACCTTTGTGATATTTCTTTGTTCAGTCAGAAGACAATTTGGTTCTTATTTCTTTCATATGCATGAAGGTAAAGTAAAAAATAAAATAAAATAAAATCAGTGATTCACTAGACAGTTGATTTAAACAGAATGTGAGAGTCTGTGTCTCATTTAAATGGACAGTAGAAAATGAGGGGCTAAAAGAGAAAGAAATAGGCTGGGTTCAGGGAGCAAGGGTGGGCCATTTGCAGAAGGGAGTCACTGTAAGAAGGGAAGGAGTGGAACTTTAAGATTCTTGTGGCCTCTACAGTCTCTTTCCTTTCCTTTGTGATGAGACAGGAGAGATGGGGACAATCAGCAAAAGAAAACGGAGAAAATGTTGAGACTAGACCAAAGTAAAGTAGGTAGAGAATATATCACAGTAAGACAAAGTTCACATAATGAGAGAGGAATGGGTTTATTTATCCAGGTAACTATTAAATCCATAATAAACAACTCCAAATACCTTTCACCACTTCTATTTCATTGCTGGTAGTAGCTTAAAGAATTAAAATTTCTCTTTTAGCTCACTTCTTTATCCATTTATTTAAATGGCACGAAATAGCTGGTGGATGCCTGCTGTGTGCGAGACCTGGTCTCTGCCCAGGGCTGCCAAGAGAACAGATTCTTTTCAGGGGAGGGTTTAGGAAGCTGGGGAGATCTGGGCATGAGATCTGAGCTTTGGTGGCAGGGGAAGGACATAGGACAGCTTGTCATGGGCACAGAAATCTGTTAATGCCCAGAGATCTCCACCTGTGAGCTTAAGGGTTTGATGAAGCATGCAGACATTTTTTGTTTAATCTGCACTACGCTATACATTTTTTACTAGCTGCCTATACTGAAAATTTACAATATCCCATATTAAAATGCATATCCCCTTGAAAAATGGAAAGTTTCGCTGTCCAGGGCTGCGGCCCCACAGGGCAACGATCAGGTGAAACCCATTGCATAGGCCTTGTGTTCTTCGGGTCTCTGACGTTCCAACTGATCCCCTCTCATGGGCAGATGCTAGCTGGCATTTTTCAACGTCCTCGTGCTACAGTTCTTACAGCGGAATCAAGAGAACAGTGAAACACGCTATTAAAACCGGGAAAATGAAATTTGGTGTCAGGAGTCCATGTGCTTCAAGCAAACTAGCAAAGAGCACCTTTCTTTGTGGAGCTGAGGCCTGATTTCTAGTATCCAGCCAGTTTTGCTCTTATGGGCTGGGCCTTTGTGAGCATTTGACTTTAAACCTCCGGTTTGGGGGACAGCAGAGCTGTCTCTCTAGCGGCAGCTTAAGCTAGATGTAGGTATTTTATGAAAGACAATTTGGAATAGAAGGCTGAGAGTAAAGCATGGAAAATGGCCTTATGTGCTGTTATGGATTGAAGCATGTTCTCTCAAAATTCACACATTTTAGTTCTAACCCCAGTGCGACTGTATTTGGACACATGGTCTTTAAGAGGTAATGAAGGTTAGATGAAAGCATAAGGAAGGTCCTAATTCTATAGGACTGATGTTGTTAGAAGAAATGGAGAGACTCCAGAGGTGTGCAAACACAGAGAAAAAGACCACATGAGTTCTCCGGTGCAAGCCCAGAGGGAAGCCAAGCCTGCTCACACCTTGATCTTGGACTTGAAGCCCACAGAACCCTGAGAAAATAAATACATGTTTTTTTAAACCACCCAAATAAATGGCATTTTGTTGTGGCAACACCAGAAAATGAATGCAAGCATTTTAATAGGATGTTTGAACTTGGTTAGGCAGGTAAGTGCCAAACAAGGAGTAAGAGAAACATTTGGAAAGAAAAAGTCTACGTACAAAGACAAGAGTCAGATTTAGGGGGCAACACGCATATTTAAAAGGGCAGAGGGACCTGCAAAATGACCAAGGTTACCAAGTGTATACTGACTTCTTGGTAAAGAAAGTGCAACTTAGTTATATGTAATCATATTCCTAAATCCTGACGTGTCTTCAAAGAGCAGCCCAGCAAAATCAGGAGTATGAGTGTTCTGTCAGATGTTTAGGTTTACAGGAAACATTAAAGTCTTATACTTTGAGGACCAGAAATACAAAACAGGGTTTGTTTTAGGTTGCTGAGTATTTTGGTTATTTGACATCTCTGACTCCCCTTCTTTCATGTGCAAGACCGACTGTTGGAGAGACTTCAATCCAATGGCTAAAGGGAGAAAGAAATAGTGACTATATACCTCAGCTCACGGTCGTCCTTGGGAAGTTGAACTTCGAAGAAAACATCTCAATTCGATCTGGAAAAAGCAACGCCTTGGAGCTCTGCCTCCGCTTTCTGCCACAAGATGGCAGTAGAGGGCAGTGCGTCCTAACCCGCCGCTCCGAGGGTCTCCGGAGGAAAAACATCCATGCGAGAAAGAGCCGAAGGTCTCCCGAGGAAAAACATCCACGCGAGAAAGAGCCAAGAAAGAGAAGGAATGGGATGCCGAGTTCGAGAACACGATGAGCTTAGGGAACTGCTCGCCATCAAGTAGGGTAGTTTATCGGCGAGATCTGCCGCCAATCCCTAAGGCTTAACGACAGGGGCTTCATTGACAAAAGCATAACCAAAGGTGAAATTTCGGCTATTGACTAAAGCACAAAGCTGAAGCCTCGTTGCAGAGGGCGTCAAAAGACCCACACTGAGTTGGTACTAAGCCTCAAGGTTTATCCAGCGCCTTAGCCTTCTTCCCAGCGACCTCTCCTCTCCCAACCCTGCCCCCCCACCCAAACACTACCAAAGGCGACTCACTACAGCCAAAACGCACCAGCTCCTCTCTGAAAGTGTAGATGGCTCTGAAAAGAGCCTTTGGGTTGCGGTCAGCGGCCGGCGGGCTCACTTGGAGCTAGTGTACTTGGTGACGGCCTTGGTGCCCTCGGACACGGCGTGCTTGGCCAGCTCCCCGGGCAGCAG